>NW_018407563.1:453280-493957 GCF_002113885.1 Mizuhopecten yessoensis
CCCCCCCTCCCTCCACCATGGGAGTGCATTAAATTTAGACTCAATTAATTGCACACTCATATACATACTACTGCAGAATAACAGTTTAATCTTTCAAAGCTTAAAAACTAAGACCAATTATTATCTTAAATTCTTCCTATTAGAACACTTACAATGGGCATTATAAGCAAATATTCTTAGTGGGTTACTTTGAACCTAGATAATTGCATATACAGTTTTATAGTACAAAAATCTCTTATTTCTAAATGTTTGATTTTTTTATTATTTAAAAAAAAATGCCTTATTTTGTATTATGTAGGGTATAACTTTAAGCTGACTTCAAAACACAAACCCAGCTGAATTCCCCTGATATTTTCATAAGATCGATCTCCACACTGATTGGTTAAAATTGGGACATAAAATATCTTTGAGCCACAAACAAGGAAAAACAAGAATTACGCGTAATTATATGTGTCGCCTGTCCCGCTTTGTCAATATAATAAGCAGTTGCCATAGTACATAAGGAAACGGACCTAAACGCAAAATCATAACATTGATTTTTTTAAAGTCCAGAAATTTCAGGTTTTTATCCGAAAAAGTGCAGAAATCCATGAAATGTTTTCAGAGTAGTAGGCTCTACTACCCATGATACATGTATGATTGAGGTTTGGTTGGTCTAGCTCTTATACTTTGTCAGAAAAAGCCTAATATGCAAGGGCTAAACGTAAAACCTTAACGTTGAGTTTTTTTTCTAAGTCCAGAAATTTGAGGTTTTTAGCAAAAAAATACAGGATTCATTGAAATGCTAGTAAAGAGTGTAATGCATTCAGCTATACATCCCATGATACACCTATGACCCAAGTTTGGTTGCTCTAGCATTTATACTTTGTCAGAAACAGTCTAATATGTAAGAGCTAAACGCAAAACCTTAACGTTGAGTTTTTTTCCAAGTCCCGAAATTTGAGTTTTTTACCAAAAAATGCAGAAATCAATGAAATGTTTTTAGTGCATTAGGCTCCACTACCCATGCTACATCTATGATCGAGGTTTTGTTGGTGTAGCTTTGTCATAAACAGAGCTAAACGCAAAACCTTAACATTGTTGACGCCACCGTCGTCGTCGGAAAAGCAGCGCCTATGTGTCTTTCCGACATCCGTCGTAGGCGACACAAAAACTGTCAGTAGGTTTTTTGAAAGGGACATCAGATGACAGGTGCCTAGGAATTATAATACAGGGTGATGTGGTCCTGGTTAAACCAAGAAAAATAACAAATCAAAAATGGTAAGTCACAGAACAACCATTGTTAATTTACACTGGATTTTATTACAGCTGTTTATTAATCACTCTCAAAAAAATAGTTTGAAGCAAACGTTTAAACTCTAAATTTTTACACTAAATACTGATTTTCTGGATTTTTTTCCTGAAGCAGATTATAGTTTCAATTTAGGAACTAAAGGACAGGTTTTTTTTCTAGAAGCAAATTTTATATTGTTTTCAATTTAAACGTTCAAAGTTAAAAGTTGAAAAAAAAATCAAGTTCATCATTTCATTTTTTTTTTAAATGTTAGAATTATAAAGGTTTCATTGTGTGATCTGGATACCTGTATACATAAGCTTCTATGTAATCCAGAAATATTTGTAGTCCCACAGGTATGTTACAGGTTTGTCTACATATGTCAAGTTCTCAGGCAAGACATGCGGTCAAAGCGATTTTATTATAAAGAGAATATTAAGCTTGTATGGCCAAGATGGGGGGATTTCCTAATGCTGATAAATATATAAATTAATTGTAATAAAATATATACTTAAAATGCCAAATTATATCAAACATTACATTTTATCAACCCATATAGTGTGAAAAGTGTGAAATTTTAGGAATATTTGTATATAGCAAATAATGTATAACTGCTCTTCTTAACGGCTACATCTTTTCCCGAAACATTCGTGAAATAGCATTAAGTTCTCCATATCCATATCTAGGAGATCCGACGCTCCTATAAAGCACACATTTAACTTTCAATAAGGATGCCTTTTTACAAAACAATGCTAAATGAAATTATTATGACAGATAATTTTTCATTTCCGCCAACAAAAGTACATAGCCAAAACTTGATTTTACACCAGCCATGATTAATGATACACGATGCAAACCTGAGAAAGCTATCTCCCGATCAGTGTAAAGTACAAATGATCACCGGCAGACATTAGTTGTTACCAATCAAACCGGTAATATTCTCGACTAAATCTAGATAAGCATTACAATTTTTCCAGTCATAATCACAAAATACATTCTAATCAAATTTCCGGCGGAATACAACAGCTACCACCACCAAAGTAGCTGCATAAAAATCAATCTACGAAATATTACACGTGGGATCAAACGCAACAGAGAAGCTCTTCTGTGCCACTTCTCCCGTGCTTATTGAATATCGATGAAATAATATGCATATAAGTTGTCTAAAGTACTGTTATGGTAGTAATAACTGGCACAACACGGCACTGACTCCCTGCTTTATAGGCAATAATCCACATGTGTTAGCACGAGCCCCAACATACCCCACTACCCTCAGAAATACACAACACCCAGCTTTACCGAAAACTCAAACTTTCCCTGTTTTCTGTACTAGTCCTTTAGAAATGTCAAACAGAATTTTAACAAATTGACACCATTTTATATTCTAGATATCTGTAAAAGGACAGATTCTATTTAAAATGTCCCAACTTTAAAAGTAGTGAACTTGATCAAGCTAATAGTGCTTTGAATCAAAGACGATCAGAACACAATATTAAAATCCATTCCAAGGCGTACCAGCAGGAGACACAGACAAAACACCAATACAGCAAAGCGCATCTGTTTCATCTCAAAACTCCATCCTAATACAAAAATCATAGCTTACAAATACAAAATAAACTCCGGTATTGATTTTTCAGCAAGAAAAAAAAGAATTTAATATACATTTCTGATTTTCATTTTCTCTTTATCTTGTTTTAAGTCTCTAGAGCTACAGAAAAGGGATGGATTCATTTTCACAAAGGAATACAACTAATAAAGTAGCCGTAATATATTTCTGATTGCTCACGACAAACATAAACAAATCCATATAAAGATATCATAAGGCTAAATCCCATTCCATGGTCGTTGTATTTCAATTACAAGCCATGTTTACAGGGCCTTGTGACACACAACATATACCTATTGTACTCAATTTAAACCAAAATCTGATTTCTAACTGATAATTATTTAGAAACTTGAGAAGTAGGCAAATTTGTTATTGAGTAAATCCAACTAAAACTCACAGCTGGTGATAGTTATATATGCAGACATCCTATATATGATGCTGATTCCTACACCGCCACCACGTAATTACTTTGTATGTATTTGTGTATTTCCTCACCTGTCTTTTGAAGACTACATCTGTCTTTAAGACCTATGTATGACCATTAATGTATTACAGGGCCCTAGAGAATGTTAATGTATTACAGGGCCCTAGAGAATGTTTATGTATTACAGTGCCCTGGAGAATGTTAATGTATTACAGAGACCTAGAGAATGTTAATGTATTACAGGGTCCTAGAGAATGTTAATGTATTACAGGGCCCTAGAGAATGTTAATGTATTACAGTGCCCTAGAGAATGTTACCTTTTCATCAATGTCACAAGTCTTACCATCGCTGCACAATTGTACATTTATAATTACATTAATTAATGTCCCCGAGTTGATCCATTTAAATTAGTAAGAAGAAACTTGTATTCACGGGAGGTCCTGTGTACTGTTACCTAGATGCAACAGTTTCTCAAGTGTAATATCTCACCTTCTAGAGCTCCGTTTAATTTATCTAAACTTTGTTCATGAACTGTAAACTTGATTGCTAAGCTTTATGTATAGTAATCTTTATCCTTGAGTAACTGTTTTTTATGTATCAGTGAACTTCTACATGTATGTTGTAACTTTAGTGAGCTTCTACATGTATGTTGTAACTATGTATCAGTGAGCTTCTACATATATGTTGTAACTTTGTATCAGTGAGCTTCTACATGTATGTTGTAACTATGTATCAGTGAGCTTCTACATGTATATTGTAACTATGTATCAGTGAGCTTCTACATGTATGTTGTAGCTTTGTATCAGTGAGCTTCTACATGTATGTTGTAACTTAAGTGACCTTCTACATGTATGTTGTAACTTTTAATCAGTGAGCTTCTACATGTATGTTGTAACTTTGTATCGGTGAGCTTCTACATGTATGTTGTAACTTTTTATCAGTGAGCTTCTACATGTATTTTGTGATTTTAGTGAGTTCTTCATGCGTGTTGTAACGTTAGTGAGCTTCTACATGTATGTTGTAACTTTGTATCATTGAGCTTCTACATGTATGTTGTAACTTTTTATCAGTGAGCTTCTACATGTATTTTGTGATTTTAGTGAGTTCTTCATGCGTGTTGTAACGTTAGTGAGCTTCTACATGTATGTTGTAACTTTGTATCGGTGAGCTTCTACATGTATGTTGTAACTTTTTATCAGTGAGCTTCTACATGTATTTTGTGATTTTAGTGAGTTCTTCATGCGTGTTGTAACGTTAGTGAGCTTCTACATGTATGTTGTAACTTTGTATCGGTGAGCTTCTACATGTATGTTGTAACTTTTTATCAGTGAGCTTCTACATGTATTTTGTGATTTTAGTGAGTTCTTCATGCGTGTTGTAACGTTAGTGAGCTTCTACATGTATGTTGTAACTTTGTATCAGTGAGCTTCTACATGTATGTTGTAACTATGTATCAGTGAGCTTCTACATGTATATTGTAACTATGTATCAGTGAGCTTCTACATGTATGTTGTAGCTTTGTATCAGTGAGCTTCTACATGTATGTTGTAACTTTAAATCAGTGAGCTTCTACATGTATGTTGTAACTTAAGTGACCTTCTACATGTATGTTGTAACTTTTAATCAGTGAGCTTCTACATGTATGTTGTAACTTTAGTGAGCCTCTACATGTATGTTGTAACTTTAAATCAGTGAACTTCTAAGTATGTTGTCACTCTAAATCAGTGAACTTCTACATGTATGTTGTAATTTTAAATCAGTGAACTTCTACATGTATGTTGTAACTTTAGTGACCTTCTACATGTATGTTGTAACATTAGTGAGCCTCAACATGTATGTTGTAACTTTAGCGAGCTTCTACATGTTGTAACTTTTGTGAGCTTCTACATGTATGTTGTAACATTAGTGAGCCTCAACATGTATGTTGTAACTTTAGCGAGCTTCTACATGTATGTTGTACCTTTAGTGAGCCTCTACATGTATGTTGTAATTTTAAATCAGTGAACTTCTACATGTATGTTGTAACTTTAGTGAGCTTCTACATGTATGTTGTAACTTTAGTGAGTTTCTACCTGTATGTTGTGAATATTTACTCTGTTCGGCCTTTCTGTATTGATTTACTAATTTGATTAAATAATTGCTTCACTCAGATTTCCATGATTAATCAAGAGTGAACTTCCCCGGTTTGACCTATCCTTAATAACTTCAGTGCTGTGAACATCTAATGTTGTCACTTTTAACTAGGTCAATGAGTCTCCTTGATCACTTTGCTAGTTTCAGTTTTAGGACACTGCTGTCATGATGTGAATTAGTCAATGTCCATAAAGTCAATCCCCTCAGAGAATCAAGAAACCAACAACTGACCATAAAGTCAATCCCCTCAGAGAATCAAGAAATCAAGAACTGACCATAAAGTCAATCCCCTCAGAGAATCAAGAAACCAAGAACTGACCATAAAGTCAATCCCCTCAGAGAATCATGAAACCAAGAACTGACCATGAAGTCAATCCCCTCAGAGAATCATGAAACCAAGAACTGACCATAAAGTCAATACCCTCAGAGAATCATGAAACCAAGAACTGACCATAAAGTCAATACCCTCAGAGAATCATGAAACCAAGAACTGACCATGAAGTCAATACCCTCAGATAATCATGAAACTAAGAACTGACCATGAAGTCAATCCCCTCACAGAATCAAGAAACCAAGAACTGACCATAAAGTCAATCACCTCAGAGAATCAAGAAACCAAGAACTGACCATGAAGTCAATCCCCTCACAGAATCAAGAAACCAAGAACTGACCATAAAGTCAATACCCTCAGAGAATCAGAAAACCAAAAACTGACAAGTTATAAACATATACCTATTTCATCTACTTCAATTTTCCGTTATATTTTAGTTTTTTAAAGCACAACATATGGACAAGGAAAAACATGTTTTAATATTTATGTCTGGTGTAATGTTGTGTCTTTTATTAAAATATAGGAATTATGTCTGCTCAAGTTCTTACAAACAAGTCCAACAGACGGGTCATAGTGTAATGGCCCATTGGGCTTATGTGGACTTTTTCAGGAGAAGTGGCTTTAGAAGATCAGGTGGCTAGCTCCGTAGCCTGGCTGTCTGTAGAACCCAGAGACAGGTCAAGTATAGGACAATGAGTCTGGAACAACCCCTTTATCCCACTGTTTCTCTATACATGTACAATGTTTTTACAGACAGGTTTTAATTTCTTCAGGCAAAGGAAATTAAACATATATACATTTGTACCTTGTTTCAATTTTTTAAATTACAAGTTCAACAAAATCAAATTCAATCATTCCGTTAAGTAACTTTATTGAAAGCATGACAAAAGTCATTTCAAGAGGATTTCTCTTCAAGCTTAAATTTATGAAGAAAAGAAAGGGATAGACATGTCAAAACGAAACAATAAATCTTTCTGGATGTTTTAAAAAAATCCCATTTTACTTTTATGTTCCGTCTAGCGAAGGAGATGAGCTGAGGGTATATTCTGGGTGTCTATCTTACTGTTTATAGTGAATGAGTTTGTCAAGTTCACAGATGCAGTGGGCATGGTATCTTAATAACGTATGTAGCAACTGAGTTTGTCTAGGGGGGAAGTGGATATGCTATCCTACTGTGTGTAGCGATTTATGATAATTACAATAATTTGAGGTTCTTATATACCGCTTTATCACAAGGTTGTCTCAAAGCGGTTCACAAATTATTATCCGTGGTAATAGGGCCTTTGTAACCAGCCAAAATCTTTCTCAACATTTATATACAGCTGGTGCTGCCATTTAGGTGCTCTCAGCTAGCATTCAACAATTCCAGCACTGCCCCACCACGTTCTCATTTACAGCTACGTTGACTGGAACAAGCGGAGTAAAGTATCTTGTTCAAGGATACAACATAGTGCCATGACAGGATTCATACCGGAGACCCTTTGGTCACAAGCCTGGCATCCTACCACTAGACTACCATGCCTCCATTTTGTCTAGTCTGAGAGTGAAGTGTATGTGGTATCTTACCTTGTATAGCGATTGAGTTTGTCTAGTTCGAGGGTGAAGTGGATGTCGACCTCGCCCGGCCTCAGAGTAATACCACAGATAGGACAGCAGGGTGTCTGGCCATCCAACACACACTTTCTCCTCTGCTCTAAAACGACACAAAAAAACAACTATAATTAAATTTCATTGAAACCATATACAGAAATTTACATACTTAAGTTTGATCTGTCCATCACAATTGATAGAAAAAAGTTACAAATTCAACTTTGACTAGATATATAGTCAGTCATTTGCATTTTGTAACAAAATTTCCCCCCAATAGGTCCATTATGATAAAAAAACGTCATTCAAAATTGTATTGTGTGGTAAGATTTATCTACTTTGAAACCAGTCACATTTTTGCATACTGCATATTGGTAGACTTCCTGTGCCTAACGATTCGGCTTATAGCTAAACAGTCCAAGCAGCATTACTAAACAGTCAAAATATATCACAAAAACATAAATCAATTAAAAAAAATCAGTAAAATTCATTGAAATTCAAAAATTACCAGCCAACATTTTGTAAGCAATGCTTCACAAACTCACAGTCAGCAGATCATTAATCCTAAACAAACTGACCACACTCACAGTCAGCAGATCATTAATCCTAAACAAACGGACCAAACTCACAGTCAGCAGATCATTGATCCTAAACAAACTGACCAAACTCACAGTCAGCAAATCATTCATCCTAAACAAACTGACCAAACTCACAGTCAGTAAATCATTAATCCTAAACAAACTGACCGAACTCACAGTCAGCAGATCATTAATCCTAAACAACCTGACCAAACTCACAGTCAGCAAATCATTCATCCTAAACAAACTGACCAAACTCACAATCAGCAAATCATTAATCCTAAACAAACCGACCAAACTCACAGGCAGCAGATCATTAATCCTAAACAAACTGCCCAAACTCACAGTCAGCAAATCATTAATCCTTAACAAACTGACCAAAATCACAGTCAGCAAATCATTAATCCTTAACAAACTGACCAAAATCACAGTCAGCAAATCATTAATCCTTAACAAACTGACTAAACTCACAGTCAGCAAATCATTAATGCTTAACAAACTGACCAAACTCACAGACAGCAAATCATTAATCCTAAACAAACCGACCAAACTCACAGGCAGCAGATCATTAATCATAAACAAACTGACCAAACTCACAGTCAGCAAATCATTAATGCTTAACAAACTGACCAAACTCACAGACAGCAAATCATTAATCCTAAACAAACTGCCCAAACTCACAGTCAGCAAATCATTAATCCAAAACAAACCGACCAAACTCACAGGCAGCAGATCATTAATCATAAACAAACTGACCAAACTCACAGTCAGCAAATCATTCATCCTAAACAAACTGACCAAACTCACAATCAGCAAATCATGAATCCTAAACAAACTGACCAAACTTACAGTCAGCAAATCATTAATCCTAAACAAACTGCCCAAACTCACAGTCAGCAAATCATTAATGCTTAACAAACTGACCAAACTCACAGACAGCAAATCATTAATCCTAAACAAACCG
This sequence comes from Mizuhopecten yessoensis, assembly GCF_002113885.1. Classification (NCBI taxonomy): domain Eukaryota; kingdom Metazoa; phylum Mollusca; class Bivalvia; order Pectinida; family Pectinidae; genus Mizuhopecten; species Mizuhopecten yessoensis. The sequence continues at coordinate 462,177 of NW_018407563.1, forward strand.
ACCAAACTCACAGTCAGCAGATCATTTATCCTAAACAAACTGACCAAACTCACAGTCGGCAGATCATTAATCCTAAACAAACTGACCAAACTCACAGTCAGCAAATCATTAATCCTAAACAAACTGACCAAACAGTTTCAATGAAATCTTCTCCATTATATAATCCTAATTGTGCATATGTGATTTAACTGGACGTTGAGACCTGTCAGACTAGCTTACATATGAAGGCTCATGTCTAAGGGCTATATTTAGTATCTTGTACTGTCTGAGGGCTATCTAATACATTAAGACCTGTCTGAGGGCTATCTTATACATTAAGACCTGTCTGAGGGCTATCTTATACATTAAGACCTGTCTGAGGACTATCTTATACATTAAGACCTGTCTGAGGGCTATCTTATACATTCAGACCTGTCTGAGGGCTATCTTATACATTCAGACCTGTCTGAGGACTATCTTATACATTAAGACCTGTCTGAGGACTGTCTTATACATTAAGACCTGTCTGAGGGCTATCTTATACATTCAGACCTGTCTGAGGGCTACCTTATACATTAAGACCTGTCTGAGGACTATCTTATACATTAAGACCTGTCTGAGGGCTATCTTATACATTCAGACCTGTCTGAGGGCTACCTTATACATTAAGACCTGTCTGAGGACTGTCTTATACATTAAGACCTGTCTGAGGGCTATCTTATACATTAAGACCTGTCTGAGGACTACCTTATACATTAAGACCTGTCTGAGGACTACCTTATACATTCAGACCTGTCTGAGGGCTGATCGTTAAAATGAAGACCAGAAGGAGGGATATGTTATACACTTGAGATGATTCCTGATATCAGATACAGGGGAAAATATATCAGAATTAACTGGAGAAATCCCTCATATCTGATTGTAGAGAAAACTTGACTCTCTTGGATTAGATTCTGGGGTAACTCAATGATTGAGGTAAACACTGAGTACATCTCTCTTGGATTAGATTCTGGGGTAACTCAATGATTGAGGTATACACTGAGGACATCTCTCTTGGATTATACTCTGGGGTAACTCAATCATTGAGGTACACACTGAGGACATCTCTCTTGGATTATATTCTGGGGTAACTCAATGATTTAGGTACACACTGAGGACATCTCTCTCGGATTATATTCTGGGGTAACTCAATGATTGAGGTATACACTGAGGACATCTCTCTTGGATTAGATTCTGGGGTAACTCAATGATTGAGATATACACTGAGGACATCCCTCTTGGATTATATTCTGGGGTAACTCAATGATTGAGGTATACACTGAGGACATCTCTCTTGGATTATATTCTAGGGTAACTCAATGATTGAGGTACACACTGAGGACATCTTATATTCTGGGGTAACTCAATGATTGAGGTATACACTGAGCACAGCCCTGAAATCAGCACCAGCACGAAGAAACCCACATATTTTTAAATCAAATCTTAAACTTGAAACCTGAATCTTGACTATTTTAAGATGACCACACAACATGACATTTTAATGAGAGTTTTATTTCACTTTAATAAATGAAACCAGAAACTACTAGAGGAAAATGAAGGGAATAGGCTGAATACAATGTAGACAGATATAGGCTGAATACAATGTGGACAGATATAGGCTGGATACAATGTAGACAGATACAGGCTGAATACAATGTGGACAGATATAGGCTGAACAAAATGTGGACAGATATAGGCTGAATACAATGTAGACAGATATAAGCTGGATACAATGTAGACAGATATAGGCTGGATACAATGTGGACGGATATAGGCTGAATACAATGTGAACGGATATAGGCTGAATACAATGTGGACGGATATAGGCTGAATACAATGTGGACAGATATAGGCTGAATACAGTGTAGACAGATATAGGCTGAATACAATGTGGACAGATATAGGCTGAATACAATGTAGACAGATATAGGCTGGATACAATGTGGACGGATATAGGCTAAATACAATGTGGACAGATATAGGCTGAATACAATGTGGATGGATATAGGCTGAATACAATGTGGACAGATATAGGCTGAATACAATGTAGACAGACATAGGCTGAATAAAATGTGGACAGATATAGGCTGAATACAATGTAGATAGATATAGGCTGAATAAAATGTAGACAGATATAGGCTGAATACAATGTGGACGGATATAGGCTAAATACAATGTGGACAGATATAGGCCGAATACAATGTGGATGGATATAGGCTGAATACAATGTGGACAGATATAGGCTGAACACAATGTGGACAGATATAGGCTGAATACAATGTAGACAGATATAGGCTGAATACAATGTAGACAGATATAGGCTGGATACAATGTGGACGGATATAGGCTGAATACAATGAGGACAGATATAGGCTGAATACAATGTGGACGGATATAGGCTGAATACAATGTGGACAGATATAGGCTGAATACAATGTAGACAGATATAGGCTGAATAAAATGTAGACAGATATAGGCTGGATACAATGTGGACAGATATAGGCTGAATACAATGTAGACAGATATAGGCTGAATACAATGTTGACAGATATAGGCTGAATACAATGTAGACAGATATAGGCTGAATAAAATGTAGACAGATATAGGCTGAATACAATGTGGACTGATATAGGCTGAATACAATTTGGACAGATATAGGCTGAATACAGTGTAGACAGATATAGGATGAATACAATGTGGCCAGATATAGGCTGAATAAAATGTAGACAGATATAGGCTGAATACAATGTGGACAGATATAGGCTGAATACAATGTGGACGGATATCGGATGAATAAAATGTGGACAGATATAGGCTGAATACAGTGTAGACAGATATAGGCTGAATACAATGTGGACAGATATAGGCTGAATAAAATGTGGACAGATATAGGCTGAATACAATGTCTACAGATTCAGGATGAATACAATGTCTACAAATTTATCTTCTAACTCAAGTGACAAGACAAAGCTGAATGATTTTCCTTCCCACTCAAGTGACAAGACAGGCTGACAGATTTACCTCCCCACTCAAGTGACAAGACAAAGCTGATAGATTTACCTCCTCACTAAAGTGACAAGACAGGCTGACAGATTTACCTCCCTTCTCAAGTCACAAGACAAAGCTGATAGATTTACCTCCCCACTCAAGTGACAAGACAAAGCTGACAGATTTACCTCCCCACTAAAGTGACAAGACAAAGATAATAGATTTACCTCCCTACTAAAGTGACAAGACAAAACTGAATGATTTTCCTCCCCACTCAAGTAACAAGACAGGCTGACAGATTTACCTCCCTACTCAAGTGACAAGATGAAGATAATAGATTTACCTCCCTAATCAAATGACAAGACAAAGCTAATAGATTTACCTCCCCACTAAAGTGACAAGACAAAGCTGACAGATTTAGCACCCCACTCAAGTGACAGTTTACCTCCCCACTCAAGTATGACTAAAACTCACAGATTTACCTCTCTACCTAAGTGTGACCAAAAGCTGACACATTTACCTCCCCATCTAAGTGTGACCAAAAGCTGACACATTTACCTCCCCATCTAAGTGTGACCAAAAGCTGACACATTTACCTCCCCATCTAAGTGTGACCAAAAGCTGACACATTTACCTCCCCATCTAAGTGTGACCAAAAGCTGACACATTTACCTCCCCATCTAAGTGTGACCAAAAGCTGACACATTTACCTCCCCATCTAAGTGTGACCAAAAGCTGACACATTTACCTCCCCATCTAAGTGTGACCAAAAGCTGACACATTTACCTCCCCATCTAAGTGTGACCAAAAGCTGACACATTTACCTCCCCATCTAAGTGTGACCAAAACTGACAGATTTATGTCCCACTCAACTGTGACCAAAAGCTGACAGATTTATGTACCCCCTCTAATGACTAAAACAAAGCTGAGAGTTACCTTCCCATCCAAGTAAAACTTAAGTTTACCATTTTATCAAAACACCCAAATGGCAGAACATTTTCTTCTCTAGTCAAGAGACAAGCCTTACACTAACAGATATGAAATTCAACAAGTTAAATAGATAGCTTGAAAGCATATATGAATGACGGATGTTTTAATTTTTAAAAACTTTTTAAATAAAAAGTTTTCTTTCTGTAGAATAATTTTTAACGCTGTTTGATAGAAACATGATGTAAAGCTTTATTTGCAAGGCTCTTCTCCTTATCGAGTTCTCGCCATGTCATTGCGTATGCAATGCAACAGAGCCTTGGCAGCGACATGCTTAAACTCCCGTCCAACGACCATATCAACCTCTTCAACATGCAGCTTTACAGATTCATTAATGTTCCTTCTATCAAATTCATATCTTAAAATTTATGCAAATGATCTCTCAACAAAGTCAGGGAGTTGGACATTTTGAATCTTTGGTTAACACAGCAATTTCCATTCGGTAGATTGTCAAACAATAAGACAAGGGGCTTTGGACCATCAAGTTGGTGACAGCCCGTCACTCAAGTGAGCCACACAATTATTAACTGGCTGTCACTTCCCTGCACAGTCCTGAACAAATGTGGAGACCCGTAATCCCTCCTAGTCCTATTTGACGGAGCACAGAACTTCAAACCTCTGTACAACTGTGTACAGCTCCCAGTATGTCACGGTCAAAATCAATAGGGAGTTTTAGCAAGTAATACCTGGTTAATTATCAAGTCCCCCCGTAATCCCTGTACTCTAGATCACCCTAATCCCTCCTAACAGAACGGCTCTATACCCAGGGCAGAGATCACGCTCCAGAGTGAGTTATCCCCCCATCCAAAATGTATCAGGCGGTGCATCCCCCGTCTAGGCCAGCACACCTTGTCATGCCCAGTGACAGATCACACCTTATCTGTGCCTGCCATCAAAAGGACAGGTCTCCGGGATCAAACCCCCAAAATCCTCAAGCCTTGATCAAACCTTGGGGTTACTTTAATGGCAGAATGGGGGCTTCACACTGTGGGTAACTTTACAACGCCGTAAGGGGCTCCGGCTCGTTCTTTGTCAGGAACTAAGATGACCTCCAGATAGTTTTCTTGGTTCTTGAAATGTTGAACACAAACAAGCAAAAGAAAACCTATCTTGTTACCGTGTGTACAGCCAATAGTTAGGGCTGTCCATCACAGAAACATATTGTCCATACAAACAAATTGATGTACACAAACTATTTGAAAAACTCATTTCCATATGTCCCTTCAATCCATTATATTTATCAGTATATATACAAATGAAAATCATGGATCAAATACAGCACTGCAGTATATAAATCATTTTTATCAGATGTACAACTGTGGGGTATATGTGTAAATCGTTTATAAGATATTGCTCTGCAGTATAAATTTGTAAATATTTGTCAGATTTAGCTTTAGAGAAGTTATCAAATTTTAAATTTTAAATAAAAAAATAAAAAGTTTCAATATTAAAGGTTTTGAATTGTAAATGAATTTGGGGACCAAAACCAATTAAATCATATAAAGTCCTTTCTTAAAATATATAATGAGCATTGGCTAATAAATTACTGTTTTAGTTCAAATATATCAAAATTCTAGGCAACTTATTTTAAACTCTTTCACCCCTGAAATTTCATAATGAACTATCCCAACCTTTGAATTGGAGGAGTTCAAATGTGTCTTCAGGGGTGAATGAGTTAAAATAGTCCTTTTAAAGAAATGTACAGCTCATTTCAAAAGTTTCATATTTTTCACTATTGACTAAATTTCAAGATTTCAGCACATTGTAGTTCATCAGACTGTGTATGCAACAGATATGGCAGATACCACATTGAAATAATACCAGTCTACACATGGTTGTCACAAGCATGACTTGCAGACTACAAGGAAACTTGGACAGAGCGTTGTACCCAAGCAGTCTATGATTCAATGTGTATGACAACGGAGGTATAACTATACTTAATTAAACAGTACTTGATGTATTTGTGAGTATGTGAACCCCCTGAAGGACTATCTGGTCCTCCAGAGTGACATACCCCACTCTAGGACTACATGACAAACCAGCTTTATTTTGCTAAAGATTTCCAGTCACACAGGACGCTCTGACAGATACTCGGCACATCAACATTTTTATGATTCTTACCTCGTTCAAAAATGGCACGTAAAAAACTTGAGCTGACTTTGTTGTATTGACATTATGTAAGAGCACTTGTGTCTCAACAACTTAACTAATGTACCGAACAGGTGTAGTTCTTTGTTTCATTGATTACCCATCGAGAGAAACCTAGAAACAGGGGGGACTGTGGTACGTTGGAGGAACGTGAGTTTAAATTTTCACACCTGGCCCACCATAAAGGTGATTTAGCTTTGAAGTGCCAGGTATCGCCTGTATAGAGCGGTACAGCCTAATCCTAGTGCTGCCACCAAATCCGACCTTAACTTAATTCATGTTTACAAAATCTTTTTGACATGCCAATAACTCAATATTCAATCACCTCACTCCCACCTGTATTTGGCCCACAGAGCGTTAACATTGATAGGGAAGCAAATTCATGGATTTAATATTCAAATAAATTCAGATTTATATTTAAAAAAGTTTTTAATCAAATGAATTTCTTTAAACTTGAAAGCATTTTTTTTTTGTGGTTCTTCCAACATAAAAAATGTATCTGGAGTTTTCTTGTTAAAATAAATGTGGATCTGGTATTCTGCAAATTAATCTACCTCTTTATGAAAGTTATAACCAAACACCAATCATGTGATCTGGTAGAAATGCGCCGGTACCACAAATCTTAATACGGCAAACAAACGTGACTCTAAGTTCAATGTGGATACAAAATCAAACAGTCAATCAGCAGACAGATCTGGAATCTGTAGCGCCGGCGTGGGGAAAATCTACCTGGGAACCTGGTACGCTTCGTCCCAATTCAGAATGACGCCACGATACAGATTACAAACTTACGCAGACGAAATGCACTCATTCACTGCAAATCTCTGTATTTCTATATCATTCCATCTTGTGTGTAAAACAATCCATCAATTCTGTCATCTTGTACTTTCCTATCGGTGCAGTTATTTCATTACGGTAATAGAATTCACTAATATTACGGCAAACGATGTTGTTATTGATGGCCAGAAACTCTAGTCAATATACAATTAAATGTGATTTTGCTTGATTTCCAACATAACTAATAGATGTTTGACATGAACCGACAGCTTGAATTAGAGTAAAAACAATAATACTACAATCTTTACACGCAGCACGGAATAATAAACAGACGTTTAGATTATTTTTTAAAATATTAAATTTGGACGACTAGTGGTGGAGAATTATTGCCCAGTTGAAAAAGCTGTCTCAGTTTAGCTGCTCTGCTTACACCATTTTCTTTTTGGTTTGTCCAAAATAGTTCTGTAGGGGGCAATGTACCTCAATGAGGTATGGCCTAAATACCTACAGAACCTTAATTTTGTGTCTCATTCATTTCTCTCCCTCAGTCTGTTCTTTTTTCTTCACACTCTAATTCTCATCCTCCTTTTCGTTAAATTTCAGTTTTCAAATGTCCCTTTTTATTTAGTTCCTTACTAATGATATTTCTTGGGTTTTTTTTCTTTTAATAAGTTTAATATTATTTTTTCCTATTTAGTACAGTTGGTGGCATGCAGATTAGAACCAGCTATCAAATAATTTCAAAATTCCATTTTCTTTCCATGTTTGTCATTTTACGGTGAATATAACCAAATTTATATATTTTGAGTTAAGGATCAATGTCCCACTGCACTGTGGTTCTTCTTATACACAGTTACCTCCCCTTAACTTCCGTTTTGATATAACTGTAGCCCAGTTTGGCCAGGACACTTCCAATGACCATGCGTGTAGCTCAATCTGTTCAGAGCTATAGTACATGTATAGCGATCTGAAGTCCAGGGTTTGAATACCCGGTCCCACCCCACTGAGTATTTACACTCAGAACACTTGTTGATAATAATTTGTTTATTTCACAAATCTATATTTTTTTCTCATTTAAGTCCTTCAAGGTATGGTTTTCTTTTCAGAAGTGATTTTTCAAAGATATAGTCGTGATGGAAAACACAATGTTCAATACTTAGTTACAGTTTTTGGCGGTAGTATATGTGGATCTTTGAATTGTTACTTCCCATATTTACAACTCTGTCCGTTATATATATTTAACTATTTCAATTTCAACATAAATTTACACCAACAGCATTTAACTTAAAACAATTACACATTAATTTGGGAGAGACTAATTTTCTGTGCTGTAAAATTTGATGTTATACAGTAAATGTCGGGAGCACACGGATAAGTTTACAGAATAATTTGGAGAGAAAAGAAGTGTTCAGAAGATAAGGTGAAACAGACATGTACTGCAGATTACAATCACACACAGATATATAATTTAGTTTTGGCTGCAGATATCAAAAATCTATTTGAAATTTAACTTGATTTGACACAAATAACTTCTGATCTTGCAAAGAAAATCAAATCACAACTAATCTGTTTTATCCCTGCTGAACATAGGATTTATAAAGTTTGTTTATAATTTATTAACTTGGCAATTCCTTTCAGCAGGAAGCTGATTGTGCCTTAATATACAGTTTAACCATTAAGCCGATACCCGGCTTGTGAACTTTACAACATCAAGATGACATTTCAGGAATGTTCGTGCTTCGGAATTAATAATCATAGCGGTATCAACTGCCCTAGTCTATAGGTAAAACATAAATTGGCCCTACTTCTTAGCTAGATCCCTCAGATTCAGACCTAATGTTGACAAGAGTTTTAAGCGACAGCAATAACTCACCTGGGATCAATTTAAAATCTCAGGTAGTATAATTGATTTCACTAACTTTCTTATGTGTGCTTATAACCCTCATTTATATGACAATATCAACACAGATTGACAGAAATTACCCAAAGTAGCTAAACTGGTATAGGGTATATAATTGATTTGGACTACTCCAGGGATGATAAGACCCCTACATCAGAGCCCCGTATTAACTGCCTGTACTGACACTCCCCAAGAACAATAACCCACTTTACATAGTCAACCCCGTGCTCTGATTTACCACTGCCCAAGTAGGTAACGGCACTGTGCTAAGTTTTATTTAATTCTATTGGATGTTTTTGAAAGGAAAATGGCAAACGAATCCCACAGATTGTCCATTCTGTGTATAATTATCATGATTGAGTGTGGAAAAGTCTACAGAAAGTGTTTCAAGACTTGCCACATCAAGGGAAAACATGCCAATGAATGGGGTGTCTAAATTAATTTTCTACGGCCACATAATAGGTTGTATCATCTGAGAAAGTCCACAGTTTGAAGGTCTGGCTAAAAGCAAATTATGAATTGTTAGTGCCCTTTGTGAACTTGCGACAAGAATTAACAAGATTTAGCATGACCCATTAACAGAGTATAACAGTTAAAAGTCAATATAACCCTGTGCTTGTATATAACATCTCAAATAGAGGGTGGGAAACTTTTCTCACATTAAAAGAAATCACGGGCAATAAGTCAAAATTTCATGAAACACTGACTTACAATAGGCTTTTATGATAACATTTAAAATTTAAAATGATAATACATTTCACAATTCAATATCCTTTTTCTCTTCCACAGGTGCCATACTGGAGGACAAAGATTTGACAATTTGATATTCTGTGTAATATTTGTAGTGTTCAGATTAAACTTCCACACAGAAGGTACAAGGTATCCTTCGGTTTATACAATACCTGTGTCAGGTTACAGTAAATATTGCACAGTTACTTACACGATAAACTTACGCTTTGACATTGAATGCCAAAAGAAAGCGCTACCATTTCTTTAAAACTGTTTTCACTCAAACAACAAATTACAGAAATATCTTCGCTCAAATTAATTTTCTATTCTGTAAGACTCTTAAAAAAATAAAATGTTTTTAACATATGTGCCAAATTCACCAATCTGGTAGCGAGAAAATTACCACTGAAATATCCCATAATTTTCTGTCCTAACATGGCTATAACCAGAACAAGGTCATCAAAAGGCCTAATGATTAATTAGAATTAAAAGAGTAAAAAAATGTCTGATTACATTGAACATAGGCAGTTTAATTAACCCTTTCACCACTGTAGATCATAATTGAATCATCCAGACAAATACATGGAAGATGCTATTTAAGTTACATAGGGGTGATAGGATCAAATCAGACTGTGGTCACAAAAGTAAACGACTTCTAATTTTATCCACTTTTTGAAAGTATAAAAAAAGTGTGTTTAAAATAATTTGATAAATCTTATATTTTATATACCCAAACAATAATATTTTTTTAACTAAAGGTAAAACTTACAAACCAATTTTATTTCCACTTTGGATTTAAATAATAAAAAAAAAAATCCAGCACTGAAATCAAAAGTATTTCTAAAATTGAATGATGTTACTATTCAAATGTTTCTCAGAGCTTTTGACGAATACAGACATATCATTTACTGATTTCATTTCTCAATGATTTTCCGGGTAAACGACTTCAGGAAAAGTCAAGCTTTTAATTCCAAGCACTTGTCCAGGGAGTGATTAACTCTAGAAATTCTGTCTTTAATCGGCCATCAGCTAGTCAATACCAGTGATCTCCACTTCCTCCCTCGATTAAGTCCCCCCAACTCACTACATTCACAGAGCTTGGCCCAGCCATTGAGGGCCCCGACACATTAAGGTGAACAGCTATTTTGTTTCGATGAATATGCTGTGTTTTTGAACAGGTAAACAGACGAGAGATTTAAGTTTTCGTGATTTTGCTCCGATGACAGTTTGATGGAGATAAACGAGCCGACTGCCAAATGTGTTAGGATTAGGTCTTTATAGGATGGGTAGAAGGTCGCTATTTCAAATAACCCTTTCCGATCATAGCCATTTGATGAGTAGTAATTTTCAGAAAACGGCGAGGAGGAAATATTCCATAAATCATTGCCATTGAAGTATCACTTTTAAACATATTTTGGCATGAAATTTATGCTTAAGCTGCATGTAATTCACACATTTGTATAGAACAGCCCCTTTTTCTCCCTTTTTTTCCCCTTTAAACATAAAACATTTTGATGCATGATTTGAAGTGATGGTCTAACAAAAGGACATCTCATTGGTGCTTTGTCATGGGATTTTAACCGAAAAACAGTTTTCAAATTTAGAATATGAATTGTTTAGGTACAGCCCATTAGTATGAAATCTAGCAATAAAGATGGAAATAATATTTGAATCAGATGGAAATAGTCGCGATCGGTAAGGTTGTTACCTAGGAGGGGAATGGTATGAGGGGGGACTTAATCACAATTTGACGAGGGAATAAGGCTGTGCATCTGTCCGCTATATCAAAGACCTGGCCAGGTAAGAGATGAGGAGTACTAAATCAAAATCTGCCGAGTAAATAAAGTGAGCACCGTGACACCACCACAATAAGGTCCAGATGACAAATTGACCAAATTATGCATTTATTCTTGGAGAGGGTGATCTGTATCGCAAGACAATAACCAAGGGTCTTAACTCTGGGAAGACATCATTGAAATACTATTCCCTGGCCTGGGAAAGCTTAAGTTAAAGGCTAGTAGAATATTCAATGCATATAAAATGCCAACTCGCTGCCACCTAAACAAACTGCTTTTTTTATGAGGACGAAACAAAACCAACTTTTGCCCAATCCCTCCATAATGGAAAAATTTGTTGTGGACTGTTGGTTGGGGGAGACTGGCTGATTCGTTGAGCACCGGCTGTATTAAGTGTTCAGGACCCACTTAGCACAAGCTGATTAAATAAAACAACTTCCATCAGTGTTAAAATAACACTTGTTCACTTTTCATTTAAATAAGAGTAGTTAATGGTCACTGTGTGATTGGCTTGTAATCCAAATTCATGAATTTGGGGGAAGACATCTCCACCGCAGTTTAAATCTGTCAAGCCCTGATCTCTATGGGGCTTTGGGCAGGGTGATAAATTCCTATCTAATAGTTTTCGCCTTGTCATCTGATTCCACAATAAGCTTGCATAACCTGCCTATTTGATAAAATACAAATCCCTGTCCTGTGATTGGAGACATAAATAACTGTTTTTCATCAGATAAGAAATAGCCAGGGATACATACCCCACATAGGACCAGACCAGATAAGTTCCTCCAGGTTATTCTACTCTAAACCATCCCAAACAAGAAGATTACAATTTCTATTATCTTGGCAAGAAAATTTCTGCATTTATGTTACAAATTACTCCAGCCATAAATCTGAATGACTTACAACCATCAGAAAGGATGAAACATCTCCTGATAAGTCTTCTTTCTGCACCACCCGCTAATCCACCCAAACGTGTCAACTCCTGTACTTTGGACTATCATAAATTCTTGCTTCTGTCCTCTTTTGACAAAACAATAATCAAAACTGAATTCTTAATTTAGAAACTCAATATTTTTAACCCTTGAAAATAATCAAAGTTACTTGAAAGGATAATGCTGGTTTATGTTAATTTAGAATTTCATTTTGTCCATCTCCCAGTAAAAAGTCTTAATTAGTAAATGCTGATAACTTTGTCAACGCTATATACATTGTATATGGTAATGTACAGGTTCAGTAGTATCCATGTTGACCTCGGTAAAAGTGAATAGCTGTCCACTCAATCCATATAATTAACAATCACAATCACCGATGTCCATTTCAGGAAATGTATAACGTCAATGTCTATTACTGTAACCTGTCTGTGGTAATACCTTTACCTGATATGTTACAATGTTTAACGTAAATGTTATTTTGTTAAACCATGGTCCCTGTTTTTTGGGACCCGTTTGACTCCCCAAACTTCCCCCGTTATGTAGAGTATCGGTTATCACCTCACAGAATTGTTAATTATAATCAACAAGTCTCAATACATTCTCTGGACACCATGCTTTATACATCTTAATAGGACTATTAGATAATTCGGTTTCCTCACAGAAAACAATCAATAATGATCATTCACATCAAATTTTCATTTCATCATAATTTATGTGTATAGTTTCTCTTGATTTCACGTAAAAAAAAACAATCAACTTTTCATTTTAGCACTTTGATCACTACTATATCCTGTTATTTTCGGGGTTTTTTAATTTAATAATTAATGTTGTATTATTAAACAACTTTGTTTCAATTATAAATTCAAACATTGGTGTTTTTTTCAAAATACATGTACTCTAAAAGCTCTGAGTTTAGCAAGCTACTTATTCTTTATATAAATCTGACGTTATTTTGTTCTAATATACTTTTAACACCTTTTATGAAAGATTTTTTATCAATTCCAATTGATTACTTATCAGCTATACATGTATTTACTTGTCACAAAACTCAAACCATATTATATAATGTAGATACATATTTTTTAATTTTACACCACATTATCAGAAGGTTGGAAGCATTTTCATTGGTCAATTTATTGACCTATGACCATCATTTAAACTTTCATTGGGCAAAATATTAATTGCTAAAGACACCTAGCTAAGTAAAACATTGTATCATTATGAGGAATTTAACTTCTATGTATGAAACAATCCATTCAGATAGATGTGTCTCGCCTGTGCCACGCGTTGACCATCAATGCACATGTCAAGTTTGGTTGGTCTAGCACTTATAATTTCAGAGAAACTAACTTCAACACAAAAACTTAATGTTGACGGAGATGCTGACCAAGTCAATGGACCATGATAGGTAGGCCGCATCCAGCATGTGATGCATGGGTTGGGATGTGCTACCTAAGATGCATCTATTGTCCAAGTTTGGTTGGTCTAGCACTTTTACTTTCAGCGAAACCAAATTAAACGCAAAAACTTCATGTTGACACGGCCGCTGCCGGAAAAACAACACCTTAGTCTCATTTCCGCTATTCGTGGTGGCGAGACAAAAATGGCAAAGTTTGATCAAATATAGTCCTTGGGTTGTGCCTGCACTATTTATTTACCCCTATATATATCACCACTTATACCATCCCCTAACCCCTGAATGGAACAACAGTTATACATGTATGTTGCATATGAATTATATGGTCTATAAGAGATCTGTTTTCAATCAGTACTGCGGCCCTATTGAAACCGCATAAGACGCTCACATGCAAGTGTTGTACTGACTGCAAGACACGTCTCTCGGACCATATAATGTACGGGTGACGTATATTCCTGATATACTGCTGTTCCTGATTGTTCAGATTAAGGGTTAACGGGTGTGTATATACTATATTAAGGACTTCTACTTTTTTTACCTATCAACTTAAAAAGTGTACAATAAAATATATAGCTTAGACACTCACCTTGGCTACCTATAAAACTATGTGAAGTAAGCTGTCGGGAATCCCATACACATTAAGTTATACGTAACTTTAATATTTATATTCTTAATAAACAAATACCAATAAAAGTATCTGTGTACCACACATACATATTTTGATATTAGGTGTAATAGGAACTTCAAATTTGCCTCAGATAATTTTCTCCTCAATCCACATCTTAACGCATTCACCCCTGAAATTTCATAATGAACTATTCCAACCATTGACTTGGAAGAGTTTAAATGTGTCTTCAGGGGTAAATGAGTTAAATATGGGGGAAAAAGTATTACCGTACTATTTTTTATGCATTAGAATAACTAAAAACAAAAAACTACAAGGTATATATATAGGCACATATTTGGTCTGTTACACATCTCCTCCAGCGAATTGGAATCATTTCACCATGAACGTAGATTGTTAGTTCGTGTCAGTTTGATTTGAATGATGGTTTTATTTTTTGGAAGGAAATTTATAGGATTTGGTCAAATTGAGCGAGTCTCCCTACTACACATGAAGGGAGGTTGACAACTTTGACCTTATTAGACATGCATAATTCACAAAAATAGTCAACTTATCTGACCAAATTAATACACTGTTTGAAACAAAATAAATTACCTTCACAAGATCTGCAGTAAATCGGAGTTAGAGCATGTGGTGCTCGTAAAAGTACTGTATACATATATATATATATACTCTATTCCGGTGTCCTTATTCTAGCAGATCAAATCTAAAAGTAGCTTGGAAATAAATTTGACAATTGAAATATGAAAAGAAGGCTGTAGGCTATAAACGTAGATATTAATTGGATATAAATGTCATTCTATTGGAATCGCAAAAATTATCTTTTTGATTTGAATGACAGGTAGATGGGGACTCGGACCATCACTGTGTTTGATAAGGATGAACAAGTCTGGACAGACGGAAGCCCGGTACGTGTAAGTCTAGTAAGCTGGGTCACATCACAGTGATCACGTCAGACAAATTGGACATGTTTATTAGGAATAACCTGTCTGTATGGACAATCAATACAAAATCTATAAAAAATATACATTTTTGTATATAAATGATTTTTATATACATATATACATATATACATATATACATATATACATACATGAATTACATGTCAAAATGTTTATGCTCCAAGTAAAACCAGTGTGTGTAACTTCTAACAAACCTTTTATAGTTTTGCAACAGATGAGGAAATGTAATTACCTGTTTCTATGTTACCTTAAAAGTCATGAATTTAACATATTATAAGATATTATTATATAAGAACACAGAATCTGGGCCAGTGGGAATGACAGACTGACACACACACAGCAGATAGCTAATTAATTTTCATTGCTGCGGAAAAAAGGCAAAAAGAAAATGTCTGAACAATAAAAAGAAAACATATAGATCTAGATAAAATAATAAATGGAAAAACAAAAATCAATTGACAATTATATGGATTATGGGCCAAATGGACAGAATTGGATCTGTAGCACTACTTCACACACTTTTGACCTTGAAACAACTGTCAGAGGACGTATATGAGGAACCTACATGTACAATAGGATCCTGTGTGATCAAAAGCCTGTACATCTCAAACAAAATCTTGAACTTCTAGATCACAAATCTGACAGAAGTACGATAGTTTATATTAGGCAGAGTGTTCACGGTTGTAATGCAAGGCTAATTAGCGTCCATACTTTATATTAATAGTACACAGGGTTTGGACTAAGGCTTCAAATATGTACACTAGACAAGGCTTCAAATATGTACACTAGACAAGGCTTCAAATATGTACACTAGACAAGGCTTCAAATATGTACACTAGATTAAGACGTCAAATATGTAAATCAAATATGTACATCAGACTAAGACTTCAAATATTTACACTAGACTAAGACTTCAAATATGTACACTAGACTAAGACTTCAAATATATACATCAGACAAAGACTTCAAATATGTACACTAGACTAAAACCTGAAATATGTACATCAGACTAAGACTTCAAATATGTACATCAGACTAAAACTTGAAATATATACATCAGACTAAGACTTCAAATATGTACACTAGACTAAGACTTCTAATATGTACATCAGACTAAGACTTCAAATATGTACATCAGACTAAGACTTCTAGCAACAATAGATGTACCTTATTCTTTTGTAAGTCTTGGAATATTCACAGCAAAGAGCTCATACCTATGACTTCTGCACAATGTGAGCTAAAACTTGTCATTTTCACGCCAAACAGACCATACCTCTGAATTAAACTGAGCTTAGGCTTTTACAAGCTCATGCTTCCCCACAATATACTCAGACTTATAGTATAAAAGGCAAAGAGCTCATATAATCTCTTGCTTTTTCACAATGAACTAAAACTTGTAATATAAAAGGCAAAGAGCTCATACCTCGATCGTCTGGACTAACACTTATATATATTAAGGAAAGAGCTCCTAGATATGTACAGTACAAGCTAAGACTGGTATAAATCATGGAAAAGGGCTCCTAGATATGTACAGTACGAGCTAAGACTGGTATAAATTAGGGAAAAGAGCTCCTAGATATGTACAGTACGAGCTAAGACTGGTATAAATTAGGGAAAAGAGCTCCTAGATATGTACAGTACGAGCTAAGACTGGTATAAATTAGGGAAAAGAGCTCCTAGATATGTACAGTACGAGCTAAGACTGGTATAAATTAGGGAAAAGAGCTCATACTAGTGTGCACTAGACTAAGACTGGTTTAAAACAGGTTAAGAGCTCATATATCTGGAAAGTGCTCTGAGAATTGTTTAAAAGCCAGAGAGCTCATATCTTGGTACATAAATTCTAACAAAGAGCTCAAATGTCTTACATGAGTTTCATGTGGCTAGGGAAGACAGAGAAAAAAACTTGAAACATAAAAGGCAAATCACTTTCATGTGTACACTAAGTTGTGGATACACTTGTTACCCGCAGGACAAAGAGCTTGTACATCTCTTAACTTGTAATATTACAGAGTACACCCAGGACACAGAGCTTGTACCTCTCTTAACTTGTAATATTACAAAGAACACACAGGACACAGAGCTTGTACATACATCTCTTAACTTGTGATATTACAAAGTACACCCAGGACACAGACCTTGTACATCTCTTAACTTGTAATATTGCAAAGTACACCCAGGACACAGAGCCTGTACATCTCTTAACTTGTAATATTGCAAAGTACACCCAGGACACAGAGCCTGTACATCTCTTAACTTGTAATATTACAGAGTACACCCAGGACACAGAGCTTACCCGCAGGACAAAGAGCTTGTACATCTCTTAACTTTTAATATTGCAAAGGACCCCCAGGAAACAGAGCTTGTACATCTCTTAACATGTAATATTACAAAGAACACCCAGGCCACAGAGCTTGTACATCTCTTAATTTGTAATATTACAAAGAACACCCAGGCCACAGAGCTTGTACATCTCTTAATTTGTAATATTACAAAGAACACCCAGGCCACAGAGCTTGTACATCTCTTAATTTGTAATATTACAAAGAACTCCCAGGACACAGAGCTTGTACATCTCTTAACTTTTAATATTGCAAAGGACCCCCAGGAAACAGAGCTTGTACATCTCTTAACATGTAATATTACAAAGAACACCCAGGCCACAGAGCTTGTACATCTCTTAACTTTTAATATTGCAAAGGACCCCCAGGAAACAGAGCTTGTACATCTCTTAACATGTAATATTACAAAGAACACCCAGGCCACAGAGCTTGTACATCTCTTAATTTGTAATATTACAAAGAACTCCCAGGACACAGAGCTTGTACATCCCTTAACTTGTAATATTACAAAGAACACCAAGGACACAGAGCTTGTACATCTCTTAACATGTAATATTACAAAGAACACCCAGGCCACAGAGCTTGTACATCTCTTAACTTGTAATATTACAAAGAACTCATATATCTGCACATTGGGGCTTGGAAGATTACATTCAATATCGGCCAAAGCTTGTATATGTGTACACTGGATTGGAGCAATTAGGGGAAAAGATCTCCTACAACTGTACAATAGAGCTTAGAATACGACTTATCATATAAAATAAAAGCTCATTACTCAAACTTTGGATCAGCTGAATGAAAATGACTTATGAGAATGTTCCATTCAATATTTCTCTATCAAATAACAGTTTCAGCTGGAAATGTTTTTTTCTCTTTCAAAATTCAAAGTGTTAAACTAATTTAATACAAATACAACGAAATACTTAAATTAGATATAATTATCTGACATACCAGTAGGTTTGACGGAATGCAGCTATTTTAAACACATTAACACGATTATAACTAAATGCGTACTTCTAATAGGCCTGTACCAAGACGTAATTCACATCAACAAACATGTTATCTTTAATCAAATTGAATTCCTTATGTACCGCTTACATAACAATTACGAGCAGTGGGGAACAGAAGTCTTGATTTGTAAACAAAACAACAACAACAACAACATGGAACCAAGTCCCACTTCAACATTAATACAAATCTTATCTTTGTTTTTATATGTACCCTTACCGATCTAACACGCAAACAGATTTGAATTCAATTCAAACTGACTTTAGAACTAGGTGTCAAACATAGTGTACCAACTTTCTGGTAATTTGCTGATATCAATCAGAAAATCGGTTTACATTTCACACCAGGGCCGAAAAAAAGTGACAAATGTTGTGATCGGCCACAGGGGGTGGACACTGGTCAGTCTGTTGGCATTGAGATTACATGTTACCCGACACCTTACCTGTGTCCAGCCACTATGGCCATTGTTCGGTCAGTAAGTTACCTGCTCTGTTTAGCTCCTGGGCAGGCTAGTCACTTAGCAAGGCCATAAGGTTCCTGGGCCCCTACACAATCACCAAGTAACTTAGCTTTTCAAGGAGACATGTAAAGAGCTTAGTTCAATAAAAAGTCAATCATTCCATGGAGGAAATAGGTATTTTATTATCTATATATACCAGTGACAGGCATCCTCTGATTAACTTGGCAAATTATAGGGACTGCCCACTGCCCCCCCTCCGGAGTTAGGATCTAGATCCCCTAGTCTTGTAGTTAAAGGGACCACATTATAAATTTCAGGTATCATAAACTCCTTTCAATGTCATCGTAACCTTCCATTTTAATATCATCATTTTAATATCATCATATCACATTTTAATATCATCATTTTAAGTTAAGTTGGTCCCAAGCAAGGAAAACTATTACTACCATGTAAACAGGCAGTATCATATATTTAATTTACAACCATAGAAGTTAAGATATTTTAATCATTTGGAATATCCTGGATTTATTTTTAATCAGCATTATTAATTACACCAGTAAAAACCTTTTCAACTTATCTTTTCTTGTTAAAATAATGTAAAAATCTCCACATTCAACGTTTTTAAGCCCAAGACGAATTGGTTCTAAATGCTCATTAAATAAACTACAAAGTATATAATCGAGGGAAAAAATCTACAATTCTATCAAATATTTACTGTAATTCAGTCATTTTTATTTGTCAAAACAGAATATTTCTTAATAGAAAATCAATTGATTCAAGAATTCAAATTTTGTATCACAATCATCAGTTTATCAATATCGGACACTATTTCGGTAGAAACTAAGTTAACAATCAACTCTACGTTGTTGCTACGTATATCTCCTAAAATGAACTTAAAATGTATTATATTACAAGACTAGATAGTTTTCAAGTCAGGACTTTTACTGTATATCCTTTTAAAACATATATATTTTACAATTAAAATTAAATGAAAATTTCTGAATACTACATTACTTCCCCGAAAAACTAGCAATGTATCCTTTCCTGTGACAAAATAAGGAAGACTTATTATAAATACACGTTAATTAGTGTCCGGAATCAGTTGCCTTTCCGATTAGATATCGATTATAATCGATCATCAGGCCAACACTAATGTTAATCCTATATATACCCAACCTTTAATCCTATTTATACCCAACCTTTAATCATTTTAAAAGTTACATTCAGATGTACTAATAATGTTTTAGGAACTTCTTTAGAAGTTTTGGTAATTGTATAGTGATAACTAAAGACTGTGTAGAATAATAATTTTATAAAGAAAACATTTTTAATAAATAAATTAAAACAAGAACATTGTTGCATGTTTTTGCCATTTTTTTCCCCAAACATATTTATAATAATTTTAGAAAATATATAGAAGAAATTTTAACACAAAACGGCAAATCATTTGATGTCATCAATAGATAATTCCCATATCTATATGATCATGTCGAGCTTAACCAGCTATTTCTTACAACGTCCGGGATTCATTTTTCGGGGAATTGGCGGTAGTGCGCAGTGGTCAATGTCGACACTGGTTTGACTGTAGGCCCAGGCTGAGGCCAAGAGTTAAAAACTGTCCTCTGTCAGTTGTATTTCTTTGTTACACTTCAAATTAATAAACACACGTTGATGATTTAAGATATGAACTGCATGTCATAAATGTACAGTGAACGCTGCATGTCTACGGTAAACCTATAAATCATTTAAAACGCTACCAATCATCACTAGATATTCAAGTGAAGGCCAACAGAAAATCTCAGACATTTATTTTATTATTTTAAATGAGCATTGTTGAAGTGGAAGAAATTGATGTGGGAAATAAAAATTACTTTGATTTCCATTAATATTTCAAAAAGAATATAGAAAAATTTGGTTTAAATTGCTTTATAAATAATAAGTTAAAAGTTTGTTAATATTATTGCATTCCCGATAGGAACATATGTTTATAGACAAATAGCTTTTTAAATATATTAAGAGTTACCTTCTCAGAAAAAAATATCAAATGTAACAATTTAAGATATTACTAATAAATGTAAGTTAATTATGGAAATGTTTATTTCTACATAATTGAACTTTAATACACGAAAAGTCTGACAAAAAAATAACAAAAACTGATCGAAAATAATATTCAAAATTTCTTTTGTCAATGAAAAATTAATCTAACCAATACTTTTTCAATATTGATCATGAATAGCTTTATCCTGTACCATACAGCTGACTGTAATTCAGCTTGAGGAGAGTAACAGAGGAGACAAGCTTTATTAAGTGTGAGTGTTCGCAGTATCTTCAGTGTTATTTAATTTCCCCTGAAAATAGTTAAAAGAACAAATTCACATGAGAAGAAGCACGGGATTGACCCTCGCCTTCGACCCTCGCCTGCGGGGGATATCTTGTACTTTCCCACCAGTGCTAATTGACAAGTGCCTGGTCACCAGAGTGAAATAATAGTTTTGGTTTTAAATACTAACTAATATTCCCGGACGTATAACAACTCCATCAGCCCCAGTAAAAGTGTCCATTACAGAAGTAAGACTTGCAGTGCTGTACTTTAGTAAGTGTTAGTTTCAATTGTTAACTAGCACAATAGGCACTTATTTTGATTTTATTTTTTTCAAAAAGTTTTTAAATTGTATCTTTGGAGCAGAGTTCTAAGACTTGACTACTGATAGTGCTTGTTTAAAAATTGGTAATAAAAAATAACTTAACATTTTTTGTTTGTTTTTATTTTTGTTGAACTTACAGTAATCTTCAGTAAAATCAAAATTCTCAGAAAAAATCTTAAAACATATGTTTCAGTTTTACTGTACTTAGAAAACAGAACATTTAGAGTATTTTCTATCTTATATTGATCTCATGTATAATTGTAGCATGTATAATTTTATCATTTTAGTATTAAATACAAAGGAAATCTTTAAGAACAATAATGTATTATGCTGAATTAATTCAGAAGTAACTCTTGAAAACTGCATGAAATTCATTTTTTTGCAATGGAAAATTATTTGGATTTGAAGAATGTAATAATAAAACCAATCCAATCAAAACTGGTTTGTACTGGCTATACTACATACCCTTCATTCTTTTTCATGATATTACATGTACAAGCAATAAAGAAAAACATTAATTTTCCTCTGGATCATAATCAATGAAAATGACTGCAGAGTTTTATTTTATTTACTGATTCTGTTTAGAGAATTGCCAAAATATGACTTACATTGTAATTGATATGATTCCAATATATTTAATATAATCTATGGTAACCCAGTCGACACAGAATCATAGACATGGCTATTTC
The DNA here is from genome assembly GCF_002113885.1 of Mizuhopecten yessoensis. NCBI lineage: Eukaryota > Metazoa > Mollusca > Bivalvia > Pectinida > Pectinidae > Mizuhopecten > Mizuhopecten yessoensis. Next base: position 484,600 of record NW_018407563.1, read on the forward strand.
TACAGATTTTCAACTCAATAATACACACATTTTCCTTAGATGTAAATTTACTTATTATTTTGAGAAGGAAAAATTTTACTCAATTGATTTTCAGGTGTTTTGTTTGAGATTTGTAGGTGAAACAGGAAATACAGGTATTAAGTTTGTTTAACCGAAGTACATGTACTTTATATTTATATACCATTATCAACTGCAGGAAGATAAGGGTAATTTATGTTAATCTGTCAAAGTTTATTTGTTCAAACTGTAGAAAGTTTTAAAATTTGTTCTAATTATTTGGTTTAACTTGAGGATACTCGACTGTAGTATCTGATAATGTCCATATCATTTGATTATTTTCTGCTTGTATGTACATACTTCAGTAATCTATAAATTTAATTTATTGCCATAAATTAACAGCAGCCTTTATTTTTAAAATATATGCTATCTGGTTCACTACTTATAATACTGTATTTGAAAATTTGAAATTAATGCTACCTTGCCGTTACTATTTTAAATGAATACAAATATTGTACCTTCCACACCTGTATTTTCTTCCTGTTCTATAGTACTTATTTCCTTCATTAACAGAGGTCTACAAATTTAAATATTTTAATTTTTGAGAAAATCTGCAAAACTTATATATATAAATTAAGTTGTCTTTTCCTGATGGAAAAAGTGAAGAAAGTTCAACCGAAAGTGATGATAATAAGCTATTGTTAATTATGTACTACACAAAAATGTTTATGTTGATCGTTAAGTACAGGACGACCATATGAACCGGTATAGCACAATAGTTCCCCGGTGATATTTAGTAGGGTGTCAGTCGGTACAAGCACACATATCGGTGTACATACTATTACACACATAATGGTCCAACTGTAAATTATATTTATTATAATTACTGACAATCAGAAATGTGACCCCACAGTCACCAACTGATGGCTTTTTACTGAATAGATAAATGTCATTATTCTTTTTATGATTTAAAGGTTAGCAGAAAATGATGGAAAGTTTAAATAGAAGAATCCTAATTCCTATTACCTAAAGAGGTTCGAACAAAGAGATCAGTCCTGCGCTTGTAATATTAAACAAGACGATGCATTTTTCTAAGGCAGTTTAGCTGATGGAACCGATAACTCTCAGCTAATTATCCCTACCACACACAAGCTGTGCTGTAAAATTATAATGAATTTCGATCAAAATTGGAACATAACTTGGTGAATTTCATTGATTTTAAACGATAAAATCAATTTAGTCTTTTTTCCAGGTCAGCATGAACTCCCAGTAGCATTGACATTCTCATGACTGGTCGAGTGCCAGTTCAATAATTAATTTGAACCGACAGATACTTATCTATCGACAAAAATTTCTTTGATTTGGAAAATTATATACATGCTTGAGAAATTTATTGAGAATACATTTCAATTCTTTTCAAATAAAATGTGATAAATTTTTGTTGGGTTTATTAGTTTAAAAAATGGTAAGAACAACAAAAAATGGTAAGAACAACAAAACCTTTTTTTTAATAAAAATTAATTTAAAACTTACTTCTAAGAGATCTTCCTTCCGAATCCGGGGTTCCCCTATCAAAGTCTCCCCCATCCGAGAAATTTTCTGAGTTGGTGGCAGAGCTGATGCTAGAAGGACGTTCTTCCTTAACAAAGGGTGTGGATCCCTTACTTTCCGCACCCTCATGGAGAGGATCACAACTGTCTCTGTCCAACTTCTCTGACGAGGCATAACTAGAGCTGGACTCATCAAGTTTGGGTTTTTTAGCCAAAGAAAACGCAGAATGATAGTTCTCAACTCCTTCGGGGTTACTGACAGGCCTAAATGCGCTCCCACCCCCGGGGTTAATCAGCCCCATCCCGCGCTCCAGGTTGGCACGTACATAAGGGGGGACAGGTGTGTACATAGGAGGGGGGAAGTGTTCCCCTGGTCTGTACATGGTAAAGGGAGGGGTGCCAAAAGGTGTCGCCAAGTCTTTGTCCACATTTTGTCCTTGGTAGTGGTGGGGTGGAGCAGGCATCCGCGCCCCCTCATGATTTTCAGCTGTTGATGCCAACACCATCAGAGCCGGAGAAGTCAGTGGATTAGGAACAAATGAAGTATTTTCCATGATACCTGGGTTTCCGGCCTGAGCTGCAGCCACTGCTGCTGCATGGTGAGAAAAGAATGGGTTTTTGTGCCATAAATTAAAACGAAACATGGCAAAATCAGAAATACCACTCATGTTGTAATAGTTTTCAGGAAAAATTGTCCCTTTCCTATTTTTTGAGCAATTCATGAATTATGTTTTAAGTTAGAACTGTCCAGTAAAAGTATTATTCCTGTAAAGCACTACAGGTAACACACCAGTCCACCTCTATAATTACTCCAATAGTTGTCGTCTTTATAGTCCGATTACCAGATGAGCTATTGTAATACAGATGGGTATGTTCATTGGTTTCGACTATTTATCTGACTGGAGCAATATTGGAACAGCCCACTTTAAATATATTATCTTACAAGACTGAAGTGTCAAGTGGTAGCGGCACATGCGCAGTAGCGACCACTTCCATATATGGCAACTGTCAATAATAGTCTACCTATAGGAATTCCCCTTCACGTAAATAAGATAAATATTTCGGGAAATAAGACTTTATGTACAAAATAAAACACTTTCCATCATTAGTTAGCTATAAGGATGCTTCAAACTACAAAAAAATGGAAAGAACATCGATTTTCGGAGGCAGATGGTACTCGATTGAAAAGTGCGCTATTTGTAAACAAACCGAGCGCAGGGTTGAGTTCCAGTCCAAACTATGATGGGACTGATTAATAAATTGACAAAAACAAACATGGCTTTACAATAAATAATCAGATAATGCACATAAATAGATCCGATTTTAGCATTTGAAACAATTATACGGGCACTTCAAATTGGGATGACAAAGATATCAAACGGATAAATTTGGCAATACTCACTGAATACTAGGATAACACCTTCGACATTAGTGCCTCGTTCTCACAGGGAAATCCCCACTGAGAATTGTGGGTAAAACGAGGATTCCCTTCCGTGTTCTTAAAATAGCTAAACTGATTAACTAGTGTGAAATGTTTATATTTCCCATGCTATGTTTTGAATTTAACGTTGTTATGGACGTTACCGATGAAAGACCGATATCTTTAATTCCTAGTTCGACGCTTTTCTAGACAGCGGAAGACTCTGATAAGGTTCTTAATCAGTCTTCATAGTGAAATTAATATATAAGAGGTCTGTTAATATTGGTAAAATGCCGAGTATCATCCCCGTTTTTGTTTATTTTTTTAATCACCTAATTCACAACATCCTGTTTTTATTATTTATTTATTCGTTTAACTCAAACTCAATCTCAATCAACTTGAAACATAAAACAGCATGTCAATTTATGCTACTGTCGAATATGAATCAATGTAGGTATTTCTTACGTTTGTTTTAACCGGTTTCGACCAGATGACAAATTTGAAACGTTTAGTGTATTATATTTGGTTATCATCTAAAATATATGAAAATAAATTAAATACAAAAAAAATCATGCAGCATTCTTAATTGATCGTCATCTTTTAGATTTTATTGATTTCTAGGTAGGTTTGTATAATTCTGGGTAAGTTTGTATAATTCTGGGTAAGTTTGTATAATTCTGGATTGTTTGAATAATTCTGGGTTGTTTGTATAATTCTGTGTAGAAATCGAACGTCGAATCTAATAACATATTTGGGTATGCAAAGTAACGTATTTTTTTTTATCATATATATTTGCTAATTGAGAACACATACGTTAGCCGCCAATGGCCCTATTTGTCGTTACTTGACTTGGAGTGTGATTAGGGTACTCCCGGTCAATGAGTACTACAAACAATACATTTACCCACTCATTATGTAATCAAGCTATTAAAAAAATAAACCATTGTTAATAGCTAGCGTTTGAAGCTTTTATGCTGCACCGAGATCTAGACAAGATAAATTACAAATGATGCAGTGATAAATTTTTGATTTAACAAAAATTGTATACGTCACGTTTTAGACCTCCTGTGTAGCGTCACAAAAAACGGTGTGTGGTATGTATACGGCGTAGTAAACAGTTGTCTGTGATTAATTAACACTGTATAGTCTAAAATATAAGGTCATTGGGTACATTTATCAAAGTACATTCACACAATAGTAAATACCCTTCAGACAGACAGAATACGCTTATATTTCTTACATCGTCGTAAAAATACATACTACAAATACCATTAACTCAACTATATGCGGTTATATTTCTTACATTGTAAATATATAAATATCAATAACTTAATTGTAGATGCGGTTTTATTTCTTATATTGTACATACATAAATACCATAAATTTACTGTATAAACGGTTTTATTTCTTATATTGTACATACATAAATACCATTACTTTTACTGTAGATGCGGTTTTATTTCTTATATTGTACATACATAAATACCATTAATTTTACTGTATAAGCGGTTTTATTTCTTACATTGTACATACATAAATACCATTAACTTTACTGTATACGCGGTTTTATTTCTTATATTGTACATACATAAATACCATTAATTTTAGTGTAGATACGGTTTTATTTCTTATATTGTACATACATAAATACCATTAATTTTACTGTATAAGCGGTTTTATTTCTTATATTGTACATACATAAATACCATTAACTTTACTGTATAAGCGGTTTTATTTCTTATATTGTACATACATAAATACCATTAACTTTACTGTATAAGCGGTTTTATTTCTTATATTGTACATACATAAATACCATTAACTTTACTGTATAAGCGGTTTTATTTCTTATATTGTACATACATAAATACCATTAATTTTACTGTATAAGCGGTTTTATTTCTTATATTGTACATACATAAATACCATTAACTTTACTGTATAAGCGGTTTTATTTCTTATATTGTACATACATAAATACCATTAACTTTACTGTATAAGCGGTTTTATTTCTTATATTGTACATACATAAATACCATTAACTTTACTGTATAAGCGGTTTTATTTCTTATATTGTACATACATAAATACCATTAACTTTACTGTATAAGCGGTTTTATTTCTTATATTGTACATACATAAATACCATTAACTTTACTGTATAAGCGGTTTTATTTCTTATATTGTACATACATAAATACCATTAACTTTACTGTATAAGCGGGTTTTTTTATTTCTTACATAGTATACACTTTTCCTTCAATTTAAAAAAATATTCTCCAGACAGTATACTGTTATATCATTTAAAATACTAATATAGTGATATAAATGATAAACAAATCATGCATATGTAAATTTATATTTTTCCAACCCCTGATATAATCATGCTTCTTCACTTTTTTGTTTGTTCTTTTTTCTTTCTCTTTTTTCCTAATTATCAAAATTTAAATGTTATCAATCTATTACATTTTTATCTATTTCCGTTTGTTTCAGAATTGACGTGGATCCTACTCAGGCGTTTATAATTTATCAAACATTCTAATTACTTGCACCAGGTAATGCTTTGTGAAATGGTGTTTTACAAAACTAGCGAAATAATTTCATTCTAAGTATATTCCATGTGGTTCTAATACGAATTATGATATTGCATTGGTAAGTATACAAGTATTCCGATAGTTTTAGAATATAATCTGTATGGATTTGTACACAACTTCAGTCGGACTTGTTGACAGCATTTTGTTGTTGTTGTTTTCGTTGTGTTCTTCCTTGTTGATCGATATACATTTTCATTAGATGAAACGTATTTATTGCCAAACGGACAAGGGATTTAGGCACAAGTTATTACAACGTATTAGCGCCTTCTATCATACATTATAATAGCATGGTAGCACGGTGAAAAAGACATAATGATTAAATTAAATATTATTTTATTTAAAAAAAAACCATCAATAACTGGATTTGATAAATTTTAGTAGATATCTACAACATTTGATAAATGTCAAATGTAAGCTGTGAATTTGCACAGAAAATAAAATTCAAAATCGAACTTAATATTACAATAATTGAAATTATGCATCATAATACGTCTTTAATTTGAAAAAAAAAATGGCATTCTAAAAAGAATTTCTTTTTTTAAGGGGCCGAAATCATGCTGCCATCTGATTGTTGTTGGTAAATATTATGCTCGCTTTTCTGATCGAGGTAATATTGCCATGAGGAAGGCGTTAAATAAGTTGAGATAACTTGTGCCGTTCGAGTCAATGAAATGTTCAAGTGTCATTGGTTTCTGACCAAAGTCATTGCCACCCAATTGTTGCTTGCTGTATAAATGACGTGGTCTTTGCTTATATTGTCAATGTCGGCTGTCGTCTGCGTATTCGACTGTGGTTGTTGCTGTCTGGTTAGTGTGGTGTTAGTTGGTAAAACACGACCTTGTTGTTGCTATAATTGTCTTTTTGTTTTAGGTGGAGCTATTATTGCAGACTGTCTCTGTGAATTACATTTGAATTTTGAGGACTAGACTTCATATGTTTTGAAAATTCTGATTTCTGTAAAATATTCGCTTATATTATTTACCATTGAAGTTAGTCAAATTGCACAGGGCTGCTTTATACATGATATTGCGATATTCTAATATATATCTTATTATGTATGAATCAACACGAGAGAAATGAAACGATGGAGAAAATACCACAGTAGTTGGAATTATTCCGGACGAACAAGAGAAATACATCGAGTGTTCTTACGTCAGTCAATATCAGGATTGATATTAATCATAAATTCGCTCATTACTTCCATGCAATTTCCTCTCGGAAATAAAACCCGTGAATTGTGCATTTTATGCACTGCCCTATGTACATTACCGCTATCGATAAACTTCAGGTAATATGCGCCGAAGGAGCACAGGTGATGGCGCTTCGGAAGTTTTATTCAAATTGCGATTAGTGCGGGGCTGATATTACAAATAAACGTTTTGTCAGGCGACTAATTACGCCGGTGGGATGCACAATAGAGGGCGCATTTTACCGTGTAAATCTTCTTCACAAAAATGTTTTATTATCTGCCAGAAAGCGAATACTAACACAGAGAGGCTAGGCTGCTATGACAACGGCCGAGCGCGGCACACAGGAGGCAGTCATAAAAACCTCACCACTAATATTATGAACTCAACACGTGCGCGTTTTGTCGATGTAATGACTTTATAATTGATATTAAAAATGGGGTTGTTATTCAAAATTCAGCGTTTAGAAACTGAATTAAGTATGGATTATTTGATTTTGTCAGTAGGAAATCCCACTAAATTGGAAATAGATGGACGGTACTTAGACGGAGAGAGGTGAGGACGGTATAAGCTTATCCTTAACACACAAGTTACATTTTAAAATCATGATAGATAGATCTTTTATTCAACGTAATTTGTGGTCTTTAGAATATCATAGTGAATTTTAATGTGGATTTACGAAATTCCTTCAAGAGTTTTAACTTCTTGAGAAACTTTCGCTCTCGTTTGCGAGCCAACAAAGTGTCAGGTTGCTGCATAAAAATGGCCGTTTTTTTGACATTATAATTTTTATTCGTTCATCGTCAACAATAAAAGGTGTAGGACATACTGTAAGATGTGGTGATGTGTCCCGCTCTTTGATCATCCGCTGACATGTTTATCTCCACAAGAGATTAACCTGGATGTTCTATCAAAAAGAAACTTGTACATTCGATCGATGAATTACTTCAGTATTTGATGTAATTTATTCTATAACATGCATCAGGGAAACGCGATAAAGTAGATCTCAGCTATGTACATCAAATGTTTATATATATATGTAACTCGCATGTTAGGACGTTAAGTCATATTTCTCTTTCTTGTACTTGAATTTATTATGATCAGTAAAAACGCCATGAATGTCAGTTATTTGCATCCAAGTTCTATTACCAATGACTTGTTTCTGCTAAGTTTTTTTATAGAAAACATTTCACAAAATGAATAAAATGTATATTACGCAAGATTAAATCCGTGTGTGTGTGTGTTTTGGGCTTTGCGTCTTGCAAAACCTAATGTCATGCATATATACATGACAACTCTACACCGTTCAAAGTCTGCACTCTAAAGTGTAAAGTATCCTGTCGAAATGTCATATCCTGGACACAGTAACATGAGACACAGAGGAACTAGAAAAACACAGCGATCGAAGGGCAGCACTAGGGAAACAGATCAATGTTGTCCCGTCGGACGGCGTCGCCAAGAAAAGGGCACAGAAATAAAACCGTTGCAAAAACATTACAATTTGCACATTACTACCTCTGTGTTACCATGCCATATATGTGTACGAAAGGAATACAGTCTGATTTGTTAAAATAAGATGTTCTTATAAACCGAATCATATCCCAAGGAAATCAAAGCGCTTAACATTAACATTTAGGGAATGACATATATATTTATTCAAGAAGGTCGAAAGTACCAGCGGGAATATAGTCTTCTCATGTTTTATTTCTATTTGTGTGGAGCAGACTTGCTCTTACCACCTGATCCTTTTGAGCCTCAATACCCGCGATGATGTGCTGTAGAGCCTCAATACCCGCGATGATGTGCTGTGGATTGTATAGGTTATCTGTTTGTTTAGGATCCTCATTTCAAACGGCTCATTTATATAACTATACTATTTCGCCATACTACAGAAACCATAGTGCCAAAACTAAGACGATGTTATACTTCACTCTTGGCAAGTAGAGCTTTGGAACAAGCGTAAATAAACTGTCTTTCACAATGACACAAGCACATCCAATAGCCTGCTGGACGTACGCGTCAATCTATTTATTACCTTTCGAGCAATAGGTGGGCTCACTACCAAATGTGCCGTGCGGGATGAGAGTGTTAAAATCTATTAGTCATGAAAAAACTACGCTTATCTGGTGATACTAGTAATATATGTCCAGTAACAGTACTAACACAATTTAGTTGGAAACAAAAATACTGAGGTTTTTAGCACGTTATAACACCAAGTTTTGTTTCTAAGCTAGTGGTGACGGGACAGGTGACATTTGGGTTATTGATATTGCAAAATGAAATAATGGGAACAACAAGAATAAGACTACCCATCAAGTGTCATTTTTGATATTTTGTTTAAAAAATGATTTGTTGACGACTGGATATAAGACATCTAATTCACGTTTTGGTGTAATTTACCAGCTGGTTAAAGCCATAAACAACATCACATGTGATTTTGATTTGTGCTGTAGGTTTCATGTCTTGTGCTGGGTGATGAGACACAAGGTGGAATCAATAGTTAGGTCAGAACCGGTAGCACCTAGATAAATACAAATATCCACCCCGTCACCCTAACCCTGCTCTGATCACTTAACTAGTATCAAGATATATCTTGCCCCTCCTCCCCCC
>NW_018407563.1:494278-497283 GCF_002113885.1 Mizuhopecten yessoensis
CCCCCCCCTGATCCTAAACTTGTACAAAGATAAATATAAACTTTATTTATTTTACATCAATTATAAAAGGTTTTTTTACAACTTATACTAATGACTTGTTGGCCCAGATGTAAGTGCGGGGTGGGTCTTACTGTCGGAGGAAACTGGAGTGCCTGGCGAAAACCCACGTATTTGGGCAGGTGACCCCAAACTTTTCTCGTCTGATGTCCGATCAGGGAATCAAACCCCAAGCGCCTCGGTGATAGACAAGTGCACTATCCACTGCCCCACCCGACCACCCAGACATCGTAGATAATCTCCCTATCCTACCCAAACTCTGCCCACCACTAAATTCTTATCTAGATAAATCTCCAACCCCTCTGTTTGTCATTTTACTCTCCCTTCTTTGAATCACAAGCTGCTGTTTTGTTGTAACTGCTTTGCCATGTAATAATATATACAGCCTTCAATAACTTATTTTATTTAAAACACTTTTCACGCACACTCTCAGTATTTTTTTCTGTTTCAAATTCTAAACAATACAACCCTAGTGCTTTCACACCTTTAAGTCCCCTTAATGAACTTCCAGATAAAAAAAACAAGTTTGTATATTGGTGGATGCAAAGAAGAGTCGAAGGTCAAGGAGGGAGCTATACATCTTGTTACAGTTAAAAAAGGTGGTTTTGTTTTTTAGTACGTCCTCCTCTTGGGTGGTCTTATTCAACACATTATGACAAGATCAACCGAACAGACACACATTGTTACATTGTGCAACACCTTAACCTGCCAGATTTAGTAAAAAGACACAGAATTCCTCCATCATCCTGGTTGGTACGGAGTGGTCGATCTGAACTTTTAAGGGCCTTTACACTTGTTCTGTACTGTGTAATTCAAATTGGTTAAATATCTTAAACATAACTCTGATTTTATTGTTTGTTCTAGTCTCCACTGGGGGAACCAGTCTACATGCTACATCATGTGACTGATAGCGTCATTGAGGGTGGTTGGGTGGAGCAGTGGATAGCTCCACTGGGGGAACCAGTCTACATTCTACCTCAAGTGACTGATAGCATCATTGAGGTCTGGTCGGGTGGAGCAGTGGATAGCTCCCCTGGGGGAACCAGTCTACATGCTACATCATGTGACTGAAAGCGTCATTGAGGGTGGTTGGGTGGAGCAGTGGATAGCTCCACTGGGGGGACTGGTCTACATGCTACATCATGTGACTGATAGAATCATTGAGGGTGGTCGGGTGGCACAGTGGTTAGCACACTTGCCTTTCATCAAGGAGGCCAGGGTTTGATTCCCCGATCCGATGTGAAAAGGTATGGGGTCACCTGTCCACATGGTCACCACATGGGTTTTCTCTGGGTGCTCTGGTTTCCTCCCACAATTATGAACCCCCGCACTGACATCTAGGCCAACAAGAGTGATTGATATATGTTGAAACAAGATGTAAATCGAAGGGGGGCCTTCGTGAATACCCCCGCTTTGATAAATCAGGAATTGGTGGGAGTAATCGGCATGCGGATTGGAAGAATCAAGTGAAGAGTTTATATGCTGCAAGTCTCACATTACGTAGGGCAGAGGTCACGGTAGAGGTCACAGTGACCTACATTTGGTACGCAACACACCGCCCTCCATGCATGTACCCACAAACCAAGATTCATAACCGTAGGTGAAATAGTACGGGAGATATGCTCCAGAAACCTTTCTGACGACATTATGTAGGTCAGAGGTCAAAGTGACCTACATATGGTACGCGACACACCGCCTTCTATGCATGTACCCACAAACCAAGTTTCATAACCATAGGTGAAATAGTACGGGAGATATGCTCTGTAAACCTTTCGGACGGCCGATCACACTATATACCCCGACTTCGTCGAATCAGAGGTATAATTACTTGTTCCATAATTGTTGTAAAATAAATGAAGTTTATATATACAATCATTGAGGGCATGACAGGGAAATCTTTAATGGAGGAGCGATATTCTTGGTTTCCTCATCAGTGTTTTGCTTCAAGCCAATTTGTTTGTTTGTTTGGGTTTTATGTCCTATTAACAGCTATGGTAATTTAAGGACGTGCCAGGTTTCGTTGGTGGAGGCAAACCGGAGTTCCCGGAGAAAAACCACCGACCTACGGCCATTACCTGGCGACTGCCTCACCTAGTTCTCGAACCCGCGACCCAGTGGTGGAGAGCTAGTGGTTGCAGAAAGTCAGACGCTTTAACCACTTGGCCACCGCTTCAAGCCAAGGATAAGAGATTAAAGAATCAAATCCGGAGAGTTGAGATACCTCTGGCAGACATTTTGCTCATTTGTTTATGTGTGGTTTAATGTCCTTACAACATACCCTCACAGTAGGGGATGCTACTCTTTCTCCCATTGCATAAACCTAGATTTGAAAACAACAGTTTCCAGCATTTGTAATATGTTTTTATCCTGACCCCTCCTGTTCTAAGCAGATCGTAACGTCATGTTTTGTTGTCTCTGTAATGTCATAGTATCGTTTCTTGCGACGTGCTTTCTGTCATAGGGGTGACAAATTATACCCTAGGTGGAGGGACCGTGAACAGGTAAAACTGGACTATTCTGTAAATGGTGGAAGAAAGCACTGCCAACATTCTGTAGAATTTTAAGCTGGTCTGGGTAAGTTGATGTGTAGGGTACACAGGGACGTAGAGAAAACCCATGAATACCTCTGCTACACTGGGATACATTGATACCCACAGAAAGTTTAGAATTTTTTACTACACAAGGGGACATAACTCTAATACAAAAATCACAGATATCATGTGTAAATTAGTCTAGTTTCCAGTGTCTATATTGTGAATATTCTTCAATATTTTCGTATAAATTTTACATCAATCCTGACTGCATTATTGAAGGCATCTCACATGTGTAACCATTACAGCTGACCGACCACTGTGTAGAGGATACCTGTAGTCAATCATCTCACATGTGTAACCATTACAGCTGACCGACCGCTGTGTAGAGGAAACCTGTAGTCAATCATTTCACAT
>NW_018407563.1:498282-512289 GCF_002113885.1 Mizuhopecten yessoensis
GCTGTGTAGAGGATACCTGTAGTCAATCATCTCACATGTGTAACCATTATAGCTGATCGACCGCTGTGTAGAGGATACCTGTAGTCAATCATTTCACATGTGTAACCATTACAGCTGACCGACCGCTGTGTAGAGGATACCTGTAGTCAATCATCTCACATGTGTAACCATTACAGCTGACCGACCGCTGTGTAGAGGATACCTGTAGTCAATCATCTCACATGTGTAACCATTACAGCTGACCGACCGCTGTGTAGAGGATACCTGTAGTCAATCATCTCACATGTGTAACCATTACAGCTGACCGACCGCTGTGTAGAGGATACCTGTAGTCAATCATCTCACATGTGTAACCATTACAGCTGACCGACCGCTGTGTAGAGGATACCTGTAGTCAATCATCTCACATGTGTAACCATTACAGCTGACCGACCGCTGTGTAGAGGATACCTGTAGTCAATCATCTCACATGTGTAACCATTACAGCTGACCGACCGCTGTGTAGAGGATACCTGTAGTCAATCATCTCACATGTGTAACCATTACAGCTGACCGACCGCTGTGTAGAGGATACCTGTAGTCAATCATCTCACATGTGTAACCATTACAGCTGACCGACCGCTGTGTAGAGGATACCTGTAGTCAATCATCTCACATGTGTAACCATTACAGCTGACCGACCGCTGTGTAGAGGAAACCTGTAGTCAATCATCTCACATGTGTAACCATTACAGCTGACCGACTGCTGTGTAGAGGATACCTGTAGTCAATCATCTCACATATGTAACCATTACAGCTGACCGACCGCTGTGTAGAGGAAACCTGTAGTCAATCATTTCACATGGTGATATTCAATGGGAAACCATCAAATTTCTGTTTATCATATTTTCTGAATTCTAAATGTCAGAAGATTGGCATTGAACTTAAATATAACATTTCGTCAGGATATTGGATTAGATGTCATAATCACATGTTGCCTTTGTATTCAGATGTCTCAATCAACTTTATATCATCACTAAGGAAGATAACAAAGTATCACAAACCTTCAGGGTACTGTGTAATCACTTATTTATTTTTGTGGTGTTTTAATTTCATTGATTTCGTACGTAATCTTCATCCACGAATTCATAGGTTCACAAAGTAATTTAGAGTAAGTTAGACATAAAGCAATTCTCCGTATGAGTGGGTACTCGTAATCCATCAATTTAATGTGCCCATGTAATGGTGTTTTATCAGGAAACCATAAAATTTGGACCCCATGAAAATATCTAATTTCACAACAGTATTACCTTCATCAAACAGGGGACGTTTAAAATAATAAATTAGGTGTTATAAACAGTGATGTAAATGTAGCTATTGATCAGGTATATATGTTTATCATTGTTCGGGGGTGAATCTAAATTCTTGCAAAGAAACCACTTGAAACTATAATGTTTATATAAGTTGTCGTGAAATGTTTACATCAGAAAAGTCAACGAATAGAAACAGTGCTTTTTCTGAAAAATTGTATAAGTAAGCATCTCAAATATAAAATTATAAATATAAAACGTTTTACAATATCTCCTGTTGGGGAAATAGTTGACAAAGCCATCAGATCAGTGACCTACCATCTGTTAAAGTGTTGGGATATTGTTGACAGTTGAAAAGTTATACGGAAGAGATTCGGTTAACCAAACCATCCAAACCTTTGATTATTGAAACTTTGGTTGTGTCCTCCAATTAACTGCTTTGTTTAGTACTCTCTGACTTGTTATCAGTATGACTGCTTATCAAAACCGTTCACATGATACAATGTATCTCATTTGGGTGAAGATAATTGGCACTCTAAGGTGTACACAATATCGCATGTTTGAAAACTCAAAGGACATTTTGCTTGAAAATTGTTGAGTCTATAAGACTAGTTGAATACCACCTATGTTTCTGTTTTTCTAGTTTTCAAATAATATTAAAATGTTACACCTATTCTGTCAACCATTGACAGTGACAGTGAAATGTTGTCAGTCTTGGCTTCAATAGTTACAGGGGTACATTATCAGCCTGGGCTTCAAAAGCCAGAAAACTTGTTTAAATTAAACAAATAAATAGCAAATGAAAGGGTTTTGATAAGCGCTGCTACTGAAATGATTAATACATGAAATTAGGATGATCAAGAAGACATATTGAACAAACATCAGAGTCGGTCCAGTTTTTTTTATCTTTTCAGGAGATACTAGTTTTTTTTATTAGTTACCTAATACGGCCTAGATGTATGTAAAATACAGTTACACTTTATGAAATACTGTGGAATCAGATGTTATCATGGAGCCTGAATTTCGTGTATTCCTGACAAATTAACATTTTTAGTGTACACAAATTTGTGGATTACGAGTACCCACTCAAATGGAGAATGGCTTTATGTCAAACTTGTTATTACTTCGTGGACCTATGAATTCGTGGATACCCCCAAAATCAATGAAATCACATACCCCCTGAAAATTAGCGATTTCACAGTGACCACTAAAATTGTACTGCCTGTGTCCTAATCTACTATACCAGTGCTGGTCCTAGAACCGAGTACACTGTACCTAAAATCATGAAACTTTTATACAATCATTGATGTTCTTACTAATTATCCCAGAAATAATTTAACAGGGTTGGGTAAGTGTTTTTTGTGTAATTTACTCTAAAGAGTTGAAGGCTAAGAATATTGAAGTAGCCATGTATTGAAAATTAACAGCCACAGACATAACATTCTGTATTGTATTACCAATACATTCAAAAACTTATCCCTCTATTTTCCCCTTTGACTTGAACCAGATTCCTTATGCTGTATGTAAAACAAAATATGTTTTAAACCTTAAAAACTACTGAGTGAACTAATTTTTTACTACACGTACTCTCAAAATATGACAATGGGGCACGGGTTACTGAGAGAATTTTAAGCTATCATTGAAAACAGTTGTTTATTTATTTGTAGCTTCATAAAATTATAAGAATATAAAGGTAAATAAAAGTAACAAATACATAGTTTCATCAGTCATGAGCTGGTGTATAGGCCTTTTTTTTTTTTTTTTTTTTAAATCATACCCAAGGGGAGATAACTCCCAAAACTCCATCTCCATTATCATCACAGTAATGATTTGTCTCCATATATAGTCAGGAAACGTTTCAGTAAAAAGCTCCCATTTTTCAAGTACTCACAGGAAAGTTTATACAAATGGAGAAAACCAGAAAATAAACCCATTACAATCAAGGGTTAAGGCTGCATACAGAAATAATTCCAAAACTGTCAACAGGAATTAAAGATGGTAGTTTACTCGAATTCAACTTAACTTATGGACAAATATAAAACTTCACATTAAGAATAGTTTCTTAAACATATACATATATCACCTTTGTTTTACATATGGTCACATGAAAATGTGTAAAAAAACATGCATAGATACCATATTTTTGAACCTGTCACAACAGAAATATATATTAGATATTCTTACATCAGTCAACCCACAGTGATATACAGTATTAACCATAAACTACAGTAAAACCTTGATATAATGCCCCTCGTTTATATATACAGTAAAACCTTGATATAATGCCCCTCCTTTCACTTACCACCTCACATACCACCAACATATTTCAAGGTCCCTTTTTCTCGTTTTCTTAAGAATTCCTTTATATACTTCTTTTAATATATCACCAAACCCCTTTAAAATGCCGACATTTTTCTGGACAAATGATGGCAGTATAGCGAGGTTTTACTGCAGATTTATGATGTGTAATCTCTTACAGACCTCTGTTTTATGTGACGGTGTCTGATACAGTAGAACCTGTTCAGATCTGATGTGGTCATGGCCTGTATGTCATGACTGATGGGCAGGCGTGTAGAGGATCATGTATTGTGTCCCAGTATCACCATTAACACAAAATACAACAATCCACAGTGACAAGGAAGTAAAAGTTAACACGAAACTATAATGCAACAAAATGTATCAACCAAAAATACATTTTGTCCGACAGATGAAAAATGTTTCTGCCCCATCAAATTTGTTTTCAAAGGAGTCCGTTATTTCGGATTACTTTTTAAGCAAAACACATATTGTCCTTAGTGAAGACAGATACTGCAACCATTGATGTTACATTGGATCCAAATTTTTGCATTAATTCGACAGTAGACTCCATCAAGAATTCAAGTATCTCAACTATTTATTCAAAAAATTTGAACAAAAATAAACATATATTTTTTAAGATCTGCAAAAATAGATGCCTACAAAAAAGAAAGGATTTACAGGGAGAATTAAGTTATCAGCTACTGGATTTGTAGATCAGAGATCAACTTTTGGTATTTTAGGGAAGACATACAATAAAAAAAATATTAGAAGAAGAGTTATCTACCTTGCTACAGAACAGTTATACAAGAATAAGGAAAAGAGGAAATACAAAATTCTATAAACCTATAAAAACTAGAAGCCTACTTCTATCTTAAATGTAGACATTTGAAAGAAACAAAAATGGATTTCTCCAAAAACTTTGGACAAACACTATTTGGTAAAAAGAAGTGGTAAAATAATCACATATCACATATCACATGCCACATGAAAACTAAATCATTTAACACGTTTGTACAAAAATAATATTTTTGATCTTGTTTACAGTAACGATGATTTTTACTTATATATACAATACATATACTTTCTAGTGATCTGTGATCTATATCTAGGCTCTTCAGCCAGTCGTGCAATTTTCATACAAAGGCATTTTTTATACACATGTATACTTTTTCTCTGGTACAAACAAAATGTATGTAAATTTTCTGGCGGTTAGCCTAGCCTTACCATTTGAAGATAAAAACACCTCCCTGTCACAATACACATACCTTAGATCATTCACCCCTGAAATTTCATAATGAACTATTCCAACATTTGAATTGGAGGAGTTCAAATGAGTCTTCAGGGGTGAATAAGTTAACGTTGAAACATGATAAAAACAATAAATGCCACACATACAATACACAATCCGAGGTGTAGACATGATAAAAACAATATACGCCATGTGAAAACACACATGCCTTGGTGTTGGTACTTCTCCATCGTCTTCCTTGATCTAATCTTCACAGCTGCTAGGATGGGAGCGTAGCAACTTTCTGATATTGAATGATAAACCAGTCACAATGATGTTAGGATGAATGTTGAAGAATTCTTAACTGGACAACTCAATGCTCATATAACACACAAGTGTAAACAACACAGCACTGTAAATTTCAAAAATAATGAAATTCCGATTGAACCTTAAGTAAGCTGTGTATCTATCTCTGTGCCAAAATCAAAAGCGCATCATGACATCAGCAGCACTTTTTTCTTGTGGTGAACTTTAACATCTGTCCTTGATGAAGATGATGACGATATAGTTACGGCCATTATGCACTGAATTCAAATATTTGATAATTCGTTTCAAAATTAATGACATGCAAATGTTTCACCAGATGCCAATATCTTTGTCATTTCCCAAAATTTCTCAGTTTCCCAGCTACAGAGAAGCTTTATAAAGCTCTGTTATGACCAGTTGTTCCCAGCTTCAGAGTAGCTTTATAAAGCTCTGTGTTGACCACGTGTTCCCAGCTACAGAGAAGCTTCATAAAGCTCTGTTATGACCAGTTATTCCCAGCTACAGAGAAGCTTTATAAAGCTCTGTTATGACCAGTTGTTCCCAGTTTCCAGTTAGTAATTGTCAGTATTCTGTAGTAGATCACAACATCTTAATAAGGTCTTCATCATCTCATGAATAGCTGAAAAACAAAATTCAACATTTTGACAAAATGTAAACAGATTTACAGAGAACAAGCATTACAATGACTTGAACTGAATCTTACTATGACCTTGACCTTTGGTACAGAGGACAAACTTTACAAGGATTTGACCTAACTATTGCTTTGACCTTGACCTTTGGTACAGAAGACAAACATTACAAGGATTTGACCTAACTCTTGCTTTGACCTTGACCTTTGGTACAGAAGACAAACATTACAAGGATTTGACGTAACTCTTGCTTTGATCTTGACCTTGGGTACAGAAGACAAGCATTACAATGATTTGACCAAACTAATACTATGACCTTGACCTTGGTTACAGAGGACAAGTATTACAATGATTTGACCTAACTGTTACAATGACCTTGACGTTGGTTACAGAGGACAAGCATTACAATGATTTGATCCAACTATTACTATGACCTTGGTTATAGAGGACAAGCATAACAATGATTTGACCTAACTACTACTATGACCTTGACCTTGGTTACAGAGGACAAGCATTACAATGATTTGATCTAACTATAACTATGACCATGACCTTGGTTACAGAGGACAAGTATTACAATGATTTGACCTAACTATTACTATAATCTGGGGACTAGGGTAAGAACCTAAAAGTTGAACATGACATAACATCCATAAAAGCTTTAAGGGGTTGCTTAAATGAAAGTGTTTTTTTCTCTCTCAGAATTTCTTTTGTTCATTTTCTGTATTTGTTAATATATTCTGACAGGAGCTACCCACCTGTTGAGCACTGCTGCACAAGCCTTGCCTATAAGTTCAACACTTCTGTCAATCTCCTCGTCTGTAAGACTAGCATTGACGGACAGCCTTATACTGAAACACAGCAACGTATCATGACGACAAAACAGTTCAATTTAAGATACATGTAATGCATCATATTAATTCCAACACCATTTTATCAGAGTCAATTTAACTATTCAGACAAGTTTATCTAGATGTTATCCGTCCCCCTGACTGCCTGCAGTATTAAAATGGAATTTGGTGAAATGTCTCTTTGATTGTTGATAGTTCACTTAACTAATTCGGCACACTGTGGCTTAGTGAGTTGTTTTTAGCAGGTTAGAGTTGAGACACCAGATCATTTACACTCTTTGCTTGACAAGGCAACTCGCAAAATCAGTTTTCAATTCTCGTTTGTGATCAACACAAACTTGCCTTTATCATTCATACCAAACTGATGAATGTTATTCTGAACCTCCATTGAGAGTTCCAGTCACATCGCTATATCATCAACACGACTATCTAACACAGTTTAATTACCTTGGACTCGGTGTGATATGTTCGTCACTTTCCAGATACCTCGACACTGTAATAGCCACACTTAGATCTCTGGCCTGAAATCACACCCAAAAATTACATAAATTTACAATATTTTTATATATACAAAACATAAGAGAATCTATTAATGTTGGTATGGGGGATATCAAATATTTACCTGCAGGTGTAAAATATCCCATACTTCAAATGCTGTATCTCCCGTACATCAAATGCATCAATAAACAAAGTAAATTTTTCAGAAATGGACAAAACTTACTCAGACGCATGTGAAAAAAATAAAGAAAGAAATAGTGGACAAGTAAAGCAAAAAGATTGTGAAGTAGTGATAATTTCTATGACAGAAGTGTTGTTGGTTGCCGACTACGTCAGAGGCTAGATACTCTTCTGCTGATCAAAACAACAATTTCCTCACGTCACATGTGGCAACGAGAAGCTGTCACCAGTTTGAAATGTCAGCCAAAGAGAAACTGAACATATTTGATTTCAGCAATTTGGTTTAAGTGTGGTTTACAGACATGATTTTGAAAAAAGATTCAGCAATTACATACATGTCCTTTTTTATGACTTACCTTGTCTACAATCTTTTCCAGCGTCTGTACGTTAATGGATCGGTCATCGTTTAATTCCTCAAGTCTTACGTGTTTTATCGGAGCGACGGGATCACCATGTACCTGTATTCCTGGTATTCTGTTAAATATAAAAGACAAAAATAAAATTCACTCGTAATACTTTCTTCCCTTACCAGCTTTGAAAATAAATCAAACTGATTAATTAAATTTTCTTGGAAATTTTCAGTTCACATTTCAGAGGTTTTTCAACTTTTGTCTGAAGATTTGAAATATTCTTAACCTTTCCTTTTCATCTTTGTTGTGATTGGTTTTGGTTTCATTTAGTTTAACGTCCTGTTAACAGCCAAGGTTTGTTGTGAAAACGTAAAGCGAAAGTTCATTGGAAATCTTTATCAAGAAACGAAATTATTTCCACTAGCTCAGCGAAAATAGCGAAGTAACAAAGACATGTGTAATACCTAGATAATTTCTCCTGAACCCTCTGACAGTTGTGACTTAGTTTGGTTAGCAAAGCTAAAAAAGAAGACAAATAATATCATGCATTGCACATATCTATATCAACATTCATCTAGCTTTTAACTGTATAGTTTGCAATTTACCCTAACTTGAATTACATCTTGAAACTGAAGCCTTGGTACTTGAGCTTTAATACATCTGAGTGTTTACATAAAAAGCCAGTTTGTTACATAAGTATATCAACATTTGTTCAAGATTCTAACTGTATAGTTTGCAAACCTAATTTTTCAAACTTCAATTACATTTTGAAAGTAATGCTTTGCTACTTCAACTTTAATATATCTGACTGTTTATATTTTTACAGTTTTATTAACTATCCTTTTCCATCATTACCTTTTTCTGAAAACTTTATCAAACTGTTTTGACTTACATGGATCCTCTTCCAAAGTGCGAAGTGCCTCTATAGCTACTGTGGCCAGCATGGGAGGCAGGGAGGCAGAGAAACAGTACCCCATACCAGACAGACGCTGACAACGAAAACAAGCCAAATCAAATATCGATTCGTAAATCAACTCTCTAGGTCAAGGAAACTAGGTTCAGAGTTAGCTGTATGTGGAAGTAATGCAGATACAACTATAAGGAGTATAGTCATATTCACCTCGTTTTCACTGGAGACAATAAGGTTCTACATTGACTATTATAAGAATTAAAACATGACTTGTTAATGTTGCTAGTGAAAACTAGGGTGTAATTTGATTTAATACATTAATGTTTACCTGGTGATCTATTACATATTTTAGGTAAGTTTACCTGGTGGTCTATCACATATTTTAGGTAGGTTTACCTGGTGATCTATTACATATTTTAGGTAGGTTTACCTGGTGATCTATTACATATTTCAGGTAAGTTAACCTGGTGATCTATTACATATTTTAGGTAAGTTTACCTGTTGATCTATTACATATTTTAGGTAAGTTTACCTGGTGATCTATTACATACTTTAGGTAAGTTTACCTGGTGATCTATTACATACTTTGGGTAAGTTTACCTGGTGATATATTACATATTTTTGGTAAGTTTACCTGGTGATCTATTACATACTTTAGGTAAGTTTACCTGGTGATCTATTACATATTTTAGGTAAGTTTACCTGGTGTTCTATTATATATGTTAGGTAAGTTTACCTGGTGATCTATTACATATTTTTTCCCACAGCAGAAGCCTCCACATGTTCCCATGGAATTTTCAAGTGTTGCAGCAATCAAGTCTACCTCATCTCGCTGAAATTCAAGGAAATGTCTTAGTATTGCTGATGATGGTGGACTAAAAAGTGTCTCGTGAAAAATATTCCATAGATAATTTACAACTTTCTTTCATACTGATAATATGCACAAAGTTTCATTGGAGTCTATGCTTAACTTTGCATGGAAGCTATAATTTTTTTGTTTTATTCAAGAATGAGGAAGGGTCATATTTCAGAGTTCGTGTCTTACACCATTTTACTTACTGAAATATCATAGTACTCTGTGACACCTTTGCCATTCGCCCCTAGGACACCAAAGGATAGGCTTTCCTCCATAAACAGTCGCAGCTTGTATTTCCACTTCAGTGCGACCTGAAAACAATTTGATCAATAATTGGCTTTCATTACAAGTCCTTAAATCTAAAATCATTTCCAAATCCCTTCAACATTGACTTCCTTAGTTTGGGATAACATTTTACTTCTATATTGTCTTAGAGCTGGAATAATACAAAACTTTGATATTAACAAGTGATCCTAGTCTAGGTTGCTGTCTCGTGGTCAGGTGGCGCAGTGGATCGGACGTGAAAAGGTATGGGGTTACCTGCCTGACCACTTGGGTTTAATCTGGGTACTCCAGTTTCCTCCCACATTAAGAACCCCTCCCCCCTTGTTAATATAAGTTGATATAACTTGTTTTATAATTGTTGTACACTTAATAAAGTTTATTATTATTATTATTATTATTCTGTCTTGTATGGAGTCAAATTCAATTTTGCATTTATTTGTGCATTAAAACTCATTCTGACATTCAGCAATTGTATGTTCAGGGAGCAGGTGGGGCTTTCTAACAAGATCTTACAAAAATAATATCTATGAAATTCTCGTTAAAAAAGATGGTATATCATATGAATTGTTTTTCAGTGGTTTTCAACAACAAGAAAACTTAAGATTATGTGCATGTTAAAAAGTACAATATCAGGTATTATATAACAACACATTCCCCCCTACTTCAATACTACGAGTACAGCTTACCAGTTGAGGGAGCGGACAAATGTCAGCATAGTTCATGTATAGTCCCTCCACCACTAGAAAGCGCCGAGTGACTTTGGCTTTCTTGGGAATCTGACAAACAAATAATATTCACATTATATGTACAGTATAACTAGCAAAAATAACTACACCTCTTTCCCAGTTCTCCTTTAATATCACAAATGTTTCAAATATCAAATAAACTGTCGCTCTGGGAAATGAAAGTAACCATCAATATCCCATTTGTATTAAGAAATGTGTTACCTTCGATGTTATTGTGAATTAAACATTACTAAATAACCTGGAGAGTATGATATATTAGATTATCAAACAATTATTGTGTTGAGATCTAGATGAGGTTAGTCCGAACAAGGGCTACTTTCCTTTCCTGTACCACGACATGCAGACAAATGATATACCTGTACTACCTTGAATGGATATCATAAATAGCGTGCCATATGAATAATGTCTGATGGTACAAAGGGTTTGTACTAAACATAAAATCATTGATTACTTTGACATTTTTGAATAAGATTTCACTGGTTGTAAACTTTTCTGATACTGGAAAAACAACCATATTTTTTCCATTTTTCCAATGTGATTACTGCCAAAAGAATAGTGGGAACCCATCTTTAGTAAACATGTGCTATAATGAGACAAATGTTATTGTCTATACCCTGTACATATGTCAAAGGAACTGGTTAAAAAAACTGAAGAACCTATGGGACAAAAAATCCACGAATAATTACAATCAGGTTTTTTTTCATTTTCTCTTTTTTTCATGGTGCATACACTACTATCATATAAACTGAATAGATTGTATGTATGTATATTTGCGTGTGTGACATAATTTGTTTGATCCAGACATCGCAATATCTTTTCAATTATTACAATGATCACCAGGACCCCTCTGACAGATGCCTGCCCGTTTACCTTTTTGTCCTCCTCCTGTTGGATCTTCAGCAGCCTCTCCAAGTCCTCCATGTCGTTGTGTTTGAACCACTTGATGGCACTACGAGATGCCACCAGGCCTTTCTGTATGGCGAAACACACTCCGTCGTCTCTGTTGACAGAAATGGGTTGTACCGGGGGTATATACCATTTTTTTCTCTCTCACAATTCCAACCAAAAATAAAATAATTGTTTTTTTAATATTTGTTTTAGTTATCATAAGAATTTGAGTACGTAGTACTTTTAAGAATTAAAGCCTATTACAGGTTGGTAGTGACATGCTTAGAAAATCAGTTAACAGGAAGGCTAAGAAACAATTTTCAACAATATTATTGTAACATAGAATCAAATATTTGAGTAAAAACAAAAAACTCAGATCCGTAGTACATAATTTACTACAACATGCATACCATTTTTATAAAGACCTGATGCAAGTCAAGACATAAGTTGTTAAACAATATTTACAGAAGTGAACCTACACAAATATGACATCCCCTCGTTTGGAGTAGGCTGGGATGGCACTGGCTATGGTGGCGAAACCGTAAGAGTACAGGATGCTTTCCTCACAATCCATAAACTTGGCAAACTTTTCCTCCAGGTCGAGATGTACATCTGTACAAACAAGGTCACACTATCACTGGTTGTCACCTCCATACACTGGTGTATCGAACCATGTACATACAAACAATGTCACACTATCACTGGTTGTCACCTCCATACACTGGTGTATCAAACCATGTACATACAAACAATGTCACACTATCACTGGTTGTCACCTCCATACACTGGTGTATCAAACCATGTACATACAAACAATGTCACACTATCACTGGTTGTCACCTCCATACACTGGTGTATCAAACCATGTACATACAAACAATGTCACACTATCACTGGTTGTCACCTCCATACACTGGTGTATCAAACCATGTACATACAAACAATGTCACACTATCACTGGTTGTCACCTCCATACACTGGTGTATCAAACCATGTACATACAAACAATGTCACACTATCACTGGTTGTCACCTCCATACACTGGTGTATCAAACCATGTACATACAAACAATGTCACACTATCACTGGTTGTCACCTCCATACACTGGTGTATCAAACCATGTACATACAAACAATGTCACACTATCACTGGTTGTCACCTCCATACACTGGTGTATCAAACCATGTACATACAAACAATGTCACACTATCACTGGTTGTCACCTCCATACACTGGTGTATCAAACCATGTACATACAAACAATGTCACACTATCACTGGTTGTCACCTCCATACACTGGTGTATCAAACCATGTACATACAAACAATGTCACACTATCACTGGTTGTCACCTCCATACACTGGTGTATCAAACCATGTACATACAAACAATGTCACACTATCACTGGTTGTCACCTCCATACACTGGTGTATCAAACCATGTACATACAAACAATGTCACACTATCACTGGTTGTCACCTCCATACACTGGTGTATCAAACCATGTACATACAAACAATGTCACACTATCACTGGTTGTCACCTCCATACACTGGTGTATCAAACCATGTACATACAAACAACGTCACACTATCACTGGTTGTCACCTCCATACACTGGTGTATCAAACCATGTACATACAAACAAGGTCACACTATCACTGGTTGTCACCTCCATACACTGGTGTATCAAACCATGTACATACAAACAATGTCACACTATCACTGGTTGTCACCTCCATAAACTGGTGTATCAAACCATGTACATATAAACCAATTTAACTTTAAAGGGTAAGTTTTGATCAACAACTCTAGTGTACTAATTAGTTTGTTTAGATGGCGAGTTGGTGACCAACATTGGATATTTCAAATGAAGTAGTTTGTTTAGATGGTGACCCACACTGGGTATTTCAAATTTAGTAGTTTGTTTAGATGGTGACCCACACTGGGTTTTTCAATTTTAGTAGTTTGTTTAGATGGTGAACCACACTGGGTTTTTCAAATTTAGTAGTTTGTTTAGATGGTGACCCACACTGGATTTTTCAATTTTAGTAGTTTGTTCAGATGGCGACCCACACTGGGTATTTCAAATTTAGTAGTTTGTTTAGATATACATGTATTAGGTGTTATATGTTTAATTTGACTACTAAAACAATTAATCTATTTTTACATTTGTTGTAAGTACGGGTATGAATCTGAATGCTAGTGAATTTTCATTGCATTTACATCCCTATCAAATTTATCTTATGTAAATGATAATCAAATTGGTTGCTAACTTAATACCTTGTCATGTTATCCTACTACAAGAGATCCCAGAGAGATCTTGGCGCCCACCTTTGTACCATCTTCATTAGTTCTTTGTCAGTTCGATCTTTTCTCTTCTTTCCTCTAATCTGTTTGATCGAGTCATGTTAACAGTAAATGCACCTTGAGGTAACTTTTGATCTAAACTTAATACTGATGTGTATGAAAGCCAACCTTCAAAGTGAGTTTGTCATTTCACATATTTACTAGTACAGTACTTAATGTGAAAGAAATAGAATCGATCATTGCAATATGAGAAAGATCTGTTTAGTTCTTCTTTTAATCCATTTTGTTTTTATGATCAGTCTCAAAATATAACATACACAACGAGGGATCAAGGGGAACCTACATTTAAAATTTGAGAAAGA
>NW_018407563.1:512763-525050 GCF_002113885.1 Mizuhopecten yessoensis
GTACTTCTTGAGAAATAGCGATAACAAACTTTCAATATCAAAATCCAAGATGGCTGCCTGTCGGCCATGTTGTTTATCCGATCAGTCTCAAAAGTTGCCCTGCACAGCGAAGGACCAAGGGGAACCTACATATAAAATTTGAGAAAGATCCCTCTTGTACTTCTTGAGAAATAGCGATAACAAGAATTGTTTACGGATGGACGACGGACAACGGACGCAGCGTGATTTGAATAGCCCACCATCAGATGATGGTGGGCTAAAAAACCAATTCAATATTTCTACCTCTCAGCTGATGTGTTCAGCAAATAAACCCGAGTACGAGACCAGCCTTACCCATTGTTCCATAGAAACCTCTCGGACCACAAGATCCAACACCATACTTTCTCATAGTCTTGACTGCAGCATCCTACAACAAAAACAATTTAAGAATATCAATTCTTGGACAAACGACAGATCATTTATCAAGAAGTTGAAATTACATTCCGAGATCGTCTTCAGAAAGCACATAAAGTGGCTGCTTTCTTGTCGGTAATCTCTTAATATTGGTTCTGTTAACATGATGAAATATCAGCAGCAGAGCATTTAACAGTGGTCTTAACACAGTTGGGTCTCATAACAGAAGTGGTCTTAACACAGTTGGGTCTCATAACAGAAGTGGTCTTAACACAGTTGGGTCTCATAACAGTGGTCACTCGAGCAGGTCTTACAACAAACTGGAAGTATTTTAAGCAAGCAAAGTGCCTTTAAAATCTGTCCAAATTTTGTTTGATGTTTCAGGCCATTCATGAATGTCCTAACCTCATTTCATTATTGATAGAGATTTCAATGTAATTATGGATCTTCTTGGTTAATAATACAGCAACATCACCTGGTATTTTACTATACAATATATACTACTGATTATTGTTTGCATAATTTGGTAATATTGTACACAGCATAACATTGCTTAAGTATTTTTTAAGGAATTGTTTAACATAAACTTTAAATCTTACTCAATGCATCAATATATCTTTGGTTTTGTTTGTTTGTGTTTTACGTCCTATTAACAACAGTTATGGTCGTTTAAGGACGTGCCAGGTTTTGGTGGTGGAGAGAAAGTCAGACTACCCGGAGAAAAAACACAGACCTACGGCTAGTACCTGAGGACTGCCCCACGTAGGTCTTAAACCCACGACCCAGTGGTGGAGGGCTAGTGGTAGCAGATGTCAGATGCCTTAACCACTTGGCCTCCCTCCCCCATCAATATATCACTACTTCATACCTGCTAAATGACCCTATCACCCGTGACGATCTTATGACCCGCGCGGGTCATACGTGCGGGTCATACGTATCTCCCGCATTCCGTAAATATGACCCGCAATCCCCCCCATCCGCGTCTTTTATTAGGATCTCCGTACTTCCGGAAATGTTCCGTTCGTGTCTCTCGGAAGTTTAGCTTTCAGTTATAGGTTAAGTCTGTATACATGTACTAAGTGATTTGTTTTCACAATGGTGTCCCTGTTTCGGAACCAGCATGACAAAATCAAAAGGTGAGTACTGTTCACTGTTACTACAATGCATATAATCCCGATCGTAGCGCTTGTCACTTCACTTTCACAAATGGCTTCTAACCCAAGAAAACGTTCGTTATTTTATTGTTCATCGTCAAAAAAGAAAAAGTATGCCTATAATTACAATGATTCGTGGGAAAAAGATTATGACTGGCTTCAGAAGAGTAATATTGGACCCGATATGTAAACCTATTGCCTATTGTAAACTGTGTACCAATCATTTTTCGGTAGCTTCGGGTGCTACGAACAATATCAAAAGGCATGCAGTTAAAGAACCCTTTAAGAATGATCTTAGTTTTTGTGTGTTGTGTAGGCTGATGAAGACATGTTTGGTACGTATACTTTCAGTGATCATCATGAGTAAATGCTGACCCTGAGAGAACATTTTCCATGTTGAAGAAGATCCAGACAGAAGGGAGATCTGAATAAGGAAATGATACAAATGTGCTTTGTTATGTGCAAAACTAAATCAACATGGTTCATGCTTTCAGTATGCACCTAGGAAAAGAAAAACATGTATATTGATTACGAATACGTAATAAAACAATGAAGGTGTGATAAAATGTTTTGTTAATTTTTAGAAGACAAAACATAATACGCCTTAAAGCCGAGACCCCGCGAAATTATTAAATTTCCACACAAATTTTCGTTCGCGCGTTATCACCCCCCACAGAATTTCACAATGGGGGTCATGACCCCCATTGGGAGATTCGAAGCTTAGCAGGTCTGCTACTTAGATAAGTCATCAAAAATAATATGGCACTAAACACAATTTTGTTAAATGTGTAAAAGCCTCTCTAACATGTCACAAAGATACCAGAAATTATCTATGACAATGTATAGATATCTGTAGTAGCTACAATCAGACAAAAATGAAATAATAAACTACAAATATTTCTTACATGTTTCTATTCCCAAAAAGATATTTTTGCATGGTTCAATATAGAAGTTCCCTGATGATGAATGTAAATGACAAAAAGAAAAAGATAAAACCATTGGCTCTACTGAAAACAATTGTAATACCTCTTGAATGGTTTTTTTATATCTGTGTCAACTCATTAACAGTGTGTGATACCTACCACTATTTCCGGCCGACATGACATCCCCAGGAAGTTCAGAGTTGCCATGTTAACACATTTTTTCCCGTTGATTTCGACATATTTTCCTGGTGGTCTAAAAAAAAATAAAAAAATCTTAATGTACTGGGTAACTTAGAGACAGGGCATCACAAGTGATACAAATCCCCGCCTTTATACATGCTGAGACCTATATTAAGAGGTGGACAATTCAATGACTGCTCTAACAATTGCATTCTTCAATAAACAATAGATTTCCCTAGACCCGGATGACACTTCACGTCAAATAATGCCGTGAAGTGGTCCAGTGTTGTAAACACTATTATATCGTGTGACTACAGTTCCTAGTGCAAGAACACGTTTTTAGTGTTTTAGGCAAAATAAAACAACCTCAAAGTGAGACTGTTCTCCTGTATCTATGAAATATACACGACACACTGGTAAAGCACTACCTACTGACTCGGCTACAGAGAAATTCTCTTTAGCAGCATTTTCTCCAGAAGGGGGGATTGTGAACATCAACCCCATAAACTTCTATATTCTGCCTATATCACACTATCAATGGAACCCCCACCCCCCATTTTTTTCAAACCTTGATAAAACACTGCTTCATCTAATCTAGTGCTATATAGCGTTAGACTTGTTCCAGGTTCAATCTCAAAGAATAATTAATTCTGTTACATAAACATTACACAAAGAGGATTTTATTGATAAGATAAAATCAATATAATATCAGGGTTTGAATTTAAGCTCGCATACTCGCGAAAAGCGAGTGCAAATTGCAAACTGCGAGTAGAGATTTCAGACACCAGCATTTTTTTGCGAGTGAAAATTTTGGGCTGAATAATCCTCATTTCTAATGGTCGGTCTTTACAAATTCTTTCTTTGACAACTCGCGGTCATTTAAGCGCATTCTTGTCATTCGCCAAATGAATGATTCAGCTTTTGTCATTAACGGAAGTTTACAATCGATACATGTCCCGTGCGCATGTCCGTTAGGAAGTACCTGCACAAATAATGATGACGTTTACCGCATGCATGATGTTTTTCGGTAATCTATTTTTAGTTACTATTTATAGCGCAAATACGATAGGCTTGACTAGTCACGTGGTTGTATTGGNTTTAGAATTGAATTCTAAGTTAACATGTCTAATAAAGTTGGAAAAATGCAAATTGCAAGTTGTTTTCTCATTTAGCAAGTAAGAAAAAATACCACTTGCGAAAAAATGCAAGTAGAAAATCTGGTTAAATTCGAACCCTGTATAATATACCACACAAAAACTAAATTGAAGAAAAAGGGCCTTAGACAAAATAATAGAAGAAAATGGAGAACATTTTTCGATACATAAAAGATAGGGAGGGGAAGGGATTCTAGAAACTTTGAGAGATGACTCCTGTCAAAGCAAACATAAATTTCGGTGATATTATAATACCGGTATAACGTTCAAGAAGACAGCAGCGATCAAGGACTGTATCAAATTGACACCAGTCTGACATATCAATGTCACTTATAAACTTCCCTTGCACTTGTTCTTGGGAATATATCTAACTCGACAACTGACCAGATTTGAGTATTACCCTGTGACAAGGTTTTTCTCCAAAGACTGTAGCACTGGGTGATCTGGGGGCACATCCTGTTCTAGGGGGTCTGGTGTCCACTCTGCTATCAGCCCTTCTTCCTCCTACACACAACAACAAAACCATCCTTGTCATAATAAATGTTTGATAACCACTTTTTTTTTTTTGCTTTATCATATCTAGGCAACAGCAGACACAAGAACACATGAACAAAACATTATAAGGTACAATGTAGTGTTACTTTGGTATAACTCACTTACTTTACTGATTTTCTTTACCTGCCATCTTTAGTTTTACGAATTGTCAACTTGCACATAATTTCAGTTGAAATTCTGTCAATGATTCTTCCTGCTGATATTTTTAAAGCAAACAATTATATATGTATGTTCAAAAGCTTGTCAAGAATGATGACAAAAGCACTTTAAAATATGAAGAGTTAGATATTCAGGATATTGTAACCAGTGTATTTAACATGCCTGCTTAACTTATTCACCCCTGAAGACACATTTAACTTGAGCTCTTTCTTTTCAAAGGTTGGAACAGTTCATTATGAAATTTTGGGGGTGAAAGTACTTACCTTCTTTGTTAGGATGGTTTCAGGAGCACCAGCGAAGGACTTGGAGAACACTAGCTTGATAATCAGTACAATCAGGCAAACTTCAAAGATCAAGTGATACACAGGGGCCTGTAAACATGTCAACAATTGGAATTACTGTACACGTCTTTGATTAAGTTGATACAAATGAACTCATTCACCCCTGAAATTTCACAATGAACAATCCAAGCTATTTTTGGAAGAGTTCAAATGTGTCTCCACTCTTCAGGGGTGAATGAGTTAATAATTTTCAATTATGGAAAATAAATTGTTTATGATACTATAACCCATCAGCATTCAACTGCCTAATTTTGAAAATAATCATCTATTATAGTTAGTACAGATTTTTTTTTAGATAATGGTGAAATGCTCACTGTAACCATTATAGAAAGTATTAAGATTTACTAAATGTTAAGTTCGTTAAAATGATACTGTTAATATTGAATTTCCATTTTGTACGTTTCATTTTCTAATTTTCTGTCTTTTTCTTCATATAACCATTTGATTGATTGCCACCTTGCTTTGGTCAGGAGGTCTTGCACATTTTGATGTCCCGGGAGCTATGCTTGAAGGTAAAGACCTACACTAGACTTGTGGAGAGGGAGGAACCAGATGAACAGCAATCTATTCATGATTCATTTTCTATCAGACATTTTTTCTACATGTCACTGCAGCACAGGAAGAGTGTATGCTGGCACATTTGCAACAAAGTGTGTAATGCAACCAATTGCGACAGTTGGGATCTTATTTTATCCTATCCTAGCACAAATTCTTTTCTTGAAGTTTATTCTTTCTAAATCCCCCCTTGCCTGACACCACCTTACTTTTGGCTTTTGCATAATGTTCACCCATGTGAGGCATCAATGAGTTATATCTATCCCAAGGCCTGGGCATACCCCTTGGTTTGTGTTTTACATCCTTTTAACAGCAATGGTCATTTAATTTATATATATAAGCCAATAAGGACATGCCAGGTTTTGGTGGTGGAGGATCAGGTTTTGGTGGTGGAGGATAGCCGGAGTTCCCAAATGAGGGATATGTGTTATATATGCATTTTCTAGATTTCCGCAGCTTTTCTTTAGAACACTGTCCTAATAAGCGTTATTATAAAAAGATGATTTAATGAATAATATTATGATCAATAGAAAACCAAAGAAACACTTTCACAAATAGAATATTCACGCTATTGCTGTACTGTAGTTGTCTGCATTTTACATAATAACGTTTAGGCCCTACAGCACTTGTTAACCAATTTCTGACCCACACTTGAACCTGTAAAGCCCACCAGGATTGTCCCTGCCTAGACCAGAGACGATGGAAGGGTTGAGGGGGATTCAGGGGTTTATCTAGGATTTAGGGGAAACTACCTTTTTTTTAAATTGAGCGGAAAATTAAATCCCATGAGGGATTTTTTTCTTCACCAAAAACCTGCTTTTGAAAAAAAAAAATGTAAAATAGAACCCAAAATCTAAGAGGTATAAATATTTGATTATTTCACAAAGTTTTAACAAAACCTAGGGAAAATTTTAACAATTTACTAAAATTCAGGGAAAATAAGCACAAATTTCCTGAGGGGAAAATACCCAATACCGGTAGAAAAAAAAGGACTAGATAAACCCCTTGGATTATCCATCAACTTGGTTCGTTTACAATCTGTTATATGCATTTTCTAGATTTCCTCCCAACTATTTCTCCTCTTTTCTTTAGAACACTGTCCTAATAAGTAAGCGATATTTAAACATTTGATGAATGATAGTTTGATAAAGATCCAAAGAAAGTTTCACAAATTAAGTATTCACGATATTGCTGGACTGTAAAGTAGTCTGTGTTTTACGTAATAACGTAAGCTTAGCACTTGTCAATTTCTGACCCATATATTAGGTAATGTCAACATTTCTGGCAGTAGTGTGATAAAGATATTTCAGTCATCATGAAATGTTAGAAGACGTATATAAAGTTATATAATGAACCCATCTCCATATTATCGTCGAGTACATTAATCACATGCCTGTAGGAACGCCTCAATCATCTCATACAAGTCGGAGACAGGCGGAATCAACTGTACGGACGCCATGTTGGATACCTGTATGAAGGGACGTAACTCTATCAGACGTTTGGACCTACCTTAATCTGATTCATGAAACCGTTCTCATATATATATATATTATATATGCTCAAGCAAGGCGGATTTTGCGCTCAAACCAACTTTCTTGTTGCTCTCTTAAATCGTGTCAAATGATCAGAAATTCAAATGTAAACTTTGAAAACAGTATTTGGCTTTAAGTCTCTTATAGTCCCCCAAAAATCATTGACAAAATACAATTTGTTTTTTTTCAATGTTTTCAATGTTTACAATTGACTTTTTGATTGTTGACATAATTGAGGTGAGATTAAAGAAACCTGGCTTGAGCACAAAATCCATGCTTGAGCACGAGAACGGTTTCATGAATTCATACGGGCCCAGAGCTTAACTACGATATGGCCCCGCCGACATGCCAGCTGATCATTTTGTTATTGCAATTTGCTGATCCCATTTTGTTTTTGCCGATTTTCAAACTTATCGCATTTGTAGTTGTTATTATCGATATGCTAAATGCTTCTGGTCATTTACTCGCTTTTGCTAATGCTCAGTTATTGCTCAAACAGGTCAGTGATAAGGCACTAAAACTGATATCTTGGTGAAAATAGCTTACGATCATTATGATTTGTCAATATATTGCAACCCGGGCCAACTGAATTTAGACGAAATTATTTATAATAGGGAAAAAAAGGCATTATAATCGTCATAGTTCAGCGGAATTTTATATGATGTGCTTAAGCCAGTTTTCCTGTAATGAAAAGCTACGTAAGACTATAGCTACATTATAGATGTAGGATTGAAATACTCCACCTGACGGTCCTGAAATTGGGGCAAAAAAAACCAAAGTTGTCTGGGGTTTAAAAAAAAAAATAACGAGCGTACCAGAGGGAGTTCGGGATATTTCTACATAATTTACATATGGTAGAGTTATTTTCTTTCATAGCGTGGCGATTCTTTGTTTCTTCCTTCGACCTCGTGACACGTGATTAATCTTGGAGAAACAAGCTTAAGGTATTTCATACAGGCTCATGTCAGTGTATATAGTTTGAGACTGGCTCATAACTTTTCCTCAAAATGATAAAAATGTGGAAGTTGGTTGGTATACCCATGTCAGGAAAAATGTCAACAATGACCTTTGCAGAAATTATTTGTTGAAAATATTGTTGACTTTGTCTGAAAAGTAACATTTGAATGCAAAATTTTAGTGGCGCAAAATTGCATTGAATATTATAATTCATGAAAACACTTACCTGTGCATGCATTTCTGGAAAAGTTATGATCCAGTCTCATACTATATACAATGACATGCGCCTGTATGAAATACCTTTAAGAAATCACGTGGCAACCAAATAGAATACCGAAATAAAACAATGACGCGCTAGTAAAGGTGTTCAGGTTGATTGCTGTCGTCTGCTTTTAACAGATTGATTGATAGGTTTTACGTCCGCCTCACTACCGAGTAGTTCGGTTATCCAGCAGACGACTTTAACAGTTGCACTCAGAGCTCATTTGTAGTGTTTTTGCCTTTTTTCTAGATAATCCGAACAAGGGGATCATGACCAGAGAAACTCGAGCGCGTGTGGTGGACACGATGTTTTGTTGCACCGTCTTTTGATCAATATAATCAATAATATAATAATACAGCAACGCCTTTATATACCAGAGACCTAAAGTAAGGTCTTTGTATATACATAGGAAGTATAAAAATAGATCATATATATACCTGTGAAACATTTTTCCGGGGCATTTTACTATGATTTTTGTGCATTCTCATAGTCCCAACCATCTTGATTTGAGACCGGTAGGCTACGCCTATCGAACAGCTAACAAATAACTAAATGAAATTTGGCCGCACGACCTTACTTAAAATAACTTATGTTATTATGTAGCATTCATACAGTTGGGTTGCAAAATAGATTGATATGTTACAAGTCAAGTGACTATTTGTTATGAAGACATCAGTCTTAATGCCTTTATTATCTTTGCTAACGTCGCTTTGTACAATTTTAACGTCGCTTTGTACAATTTTAACGTCGCTTTGTACAATTCACCTATCTGAATTCCGATGTTTAATAGGGGTCTTTAAATATGGCTTATCAGAGTTAAACTTTCGATGATTATATTATCTTTTAGAGGGCTTGTTGAACTTAAATTGTCATTTCCTTTTTGCCAATTGCTATGAGAGAACGGTATATATATGACTTTAACGGTTACACTCCGTAATTGCCAGGTGTCAATAATCAAATTTATCATACAAACAACAAGCAAAGTAACAAGTGAGAATAACCGATTGGCAATAATAAGCAAGTGAAAAATGCCAATGAGCAATTGTGAATTAACAAACGGCAATTAACATTCACAAAAAAATGGCAATTGGTAAATTGCAGTAATAAAATAAGAGAAATCAACGACTGGTAAGTTGGTGCTGAGACTCTATATATCACATGGACAGCACGCATAGAGGTTTCGAGTGCAACGTTATAATCGCCGTTATAACGTCAACATTCGCCATTATTCCAATGTAATGTGTAACGTAAACGGAATGCGCGTTTATGGGCCCATTCCGCAGATGTTTGAATTTTAAAGCTACATAACAATGTTTTCTTGAACTATATGACACTTGAAAGTCGATATCAATTTTGAAAGTTGCAAAAAATACAGGAAACCCACATGCATCATTAGTGTTTTAGTTTTTCAAAATGTCCGTTCATTCGCAATATGATTTCTAGATTAATATGTTATGTCGTTTGCCTGTATTCGGTTTGGTGCAAGTCCAAATGGGGAAAAATTGAGGAAAATTGTGAAAAGCGTGATCTTTAAAGAAAATTCTCAGGGTGGGGGAGGGTTCTTGAAGCCCAGAAAAACCCGCTGGATCCGCCACTGCCTATTCAAACGATATACAAAAGTTTATTGAAATTGGAGCGACAGTATTTGGGGAATTTAGATATTAGTGGGTCTAGCCGTTATGTAACGGTCCGTAAAATGCGTCCTTTTGATATATTGTGTGTCCTAACACTGCCGCTGCACAGCATTGATTCACCCAGGTCTAGCCGTTATGTAACGCTACGCTGTTTTGCGTCGGAAACGTTAATTCGAACGTCATTACCTTGTTTTGTGCTTATGAACATTTAACGTTTTTCGTGAATGTTTTATGCATGGTTGTATTTTACACGCAATAACAGCTTACGTAACATGCATACGTATTAATAATATCTCAGGTTTTCATTTTATGTACATTTTCTAATTATCAGTTTTCAAATTTCCTGTGAAGGATGTCGCATTTATTTAACAATTTAGTTTTTCATAATTCTTGCATAAACTGAGTGAACGAAATAACTGGTTTAAGCGGGAAAAGGTGATCTTTTCTTAAGGGAGAGATAAAAATATGTATACTATCGTTACTTTAAATTTGAAAACATCCCACAACATTGAGTTTAATTTGATGTCGATGGCTTTAATAATAACATGTGAAATTTATTTCATTTGCACATATTTGTATGAAAAATATTACTACGTGCACGTGGTGAATGATGACGTTACGTCAATCACTTTTAAGGAAAACGCAAGGCGACATATACGGTATTACTTGTCGGTTGCGTCGTCCGAAACAAAGTTTCTGTGCGATAACTTGAGTTCCCTTGGGTTGATTGAGCTTAAACTTGGTACACATATTGCATACCAATATAGCTCGGTGCGCATTTTAGAAGTTTACGTGCATTTTTGATGGAGTTATGCCCCTTTTATTGTCAAATGGACATTGTGTAGTAAATGCAAGACATTTTTATTTTTTAATTAATTCCTTTCAAAATTTGTACGGTAACGATAGAAGCAATTATGTTCAACATGTATTATGTTTTTTTTGTCGAGGTTCAACTTTCCGCGTTTTGGCATATCTGAGCAGGCGACACATCAAGTTCCGTGGAATTCTTGTTTAATATAAAATTGTTAAGGAAATGGTTGAATCTTTGCAATAGTTTTCCTCATCATCTTAAGGTGCACAAAATAAGAAATTGACCCTGTAAGACACATCCTTTTTGCACATATTTCTAAACATAACAAAAACAAATTGTCTACAACTTCCACATACAGAAAACTGGTACAAATTCGACACAAGTCCTTTTAGCTACAGCAGTCTGGAAAAAAATCAGGATCAGGCATTAATGCTGGTGAACAAATCCTTCAATTCTGATCTAGAGATATGTATTTGTGAACCTTAACTTGTTGAACCTTCCATGATAAAATGCCACATGTATGACCACAGCCACTGCCTACAGTGATTGAATACAAGATATATTGAAAACAAGACAATTCGGCGAATTATAGTCCCCAACCAAATGTGAAATGCATAAATGACAAATTGCAGGAACTTATTCTATATATGAATGTTTGACGGACCCACCATATTTAATAAGGAAAAGTGTCAGTGAACTGGTCAAAAACAGTGCCCTACTTTGATATACGACACACTGCCTCACCAAGATGAACCCATACTCCAAGTATAAAATTCCAACGACTAGTAGTGTAGGAGATAGAGCCCGGACAAAGTTTTTCTTTGATGCAGGTCAAAGGTCAAAAAGTAGTTCAGAGTGACCTACTTTTAATACACGACACACCGACTCACAAAGGTGAACCCATACCCCAAGTATGAAATTCCAGTGACTAGTAGTGTAGGAGATAGAGCCTGGACAATGTCTTTCTTTGATGTAGGTCAAAGGTCAAAATGTAGGTCAGAGTGACCTACTTTCGATATATGACACACTGTCTCCCCAAGGTGAACCCATACACCAAGTATGAAGTTCCAGTGTCATAATGGCTGTTTATGCGTGGTGTTGTGGTCTGTTAGAGTGCACTGTATGGCCCAACACCGCGGTCTTCAGCACTCAAGGTTTTCTGTCGGGACTACCTCACCCTTAACTTCGGAACAAATGTTCTGATCCTTGAAGTACAGGAAGGATGTTACAGATTCCTAGTTCTGGATTTTCCTCGAGGTTGTCACCTGAAGCCTTTCCCTGGTGAAGGGTGTGGCCGCAAGGCAGCGGAGGTTTTGAGTCCCGAGTTTTCCTTCTCCAAGGTTGACGAGCCCCATCTGCCCGAGGCTATCTGGTTTTGAGGTGCCAGTGGCTCGCCTTCGTCCCTTCTCCAGTCAGTTGAAACAGTTCCACCGGGTTTACCGATGATAAACCACTCGTGAAGGTTGGAGTTGGACTTTGGTTGTCAGAGGCTGTTTGGGACGCATGCCGAAAGGAGCATTTTCATGGAATTTGGAGCCTATTTCCCACCTCCACCCCTTGGCTTAACAACTTTTGGAACCTGAAGTTCCAGTGACTAGTAGTGTAAGAGATAGAGCCCGGACAAGATAGCGGAAGGACGGTTGGACACAGCGCAAAACTCTAGTCCCCCCCCCCCGG
>NW_018407563.1:525074-622967 GCF_002113885.1 Mizuhopecten yessoensis
GGAACAAATGTTCTGATCCTGGAAGTACAGGAAGGATGTTACAGATTCCTAGTTCTGGATTTTCCTCGAGGTTGTCACCTGAAGCCTTTCCCTGGCGAAGGGTGTGGCCGCAAGGCAGCGGAGGTTTTGAGTCCCGAGTTTTCCTTCTCCAAGGTTGACGAGCCCCATCTGCCCGAGGCTATCTGGTTTTGAGGTGCCAGTGGCTCGCCTTCGCCCCTTCTCCAGTCAGTTGAAACAGTTCCACCGGGTTTACCGATGATAAACCACCCGTGAAGGTTGGAGTTGGACTTTGGTTGTCAGAGGCTGTTTGGGACGCATGCCGAAAGAAGCATTTTCATGGAATTTGGAGCCTATTTCTCACCTCCACCCCTTGGCTTAACAACTTTTGGAACCTGATGTTCCAGTGACTAGTAGTGTAAGAGATAGAGCCCGGACAAGATAGCGGAAGGATGGTTGGACACAGCGCAAAACTCTAGTCCCCCCCCCGGTTCCGGAGGGGGACTAATAATAACAACAACAAAGATATTTCTGGAGAAAACCTCTTTATCTCTAATAATAAAATGATGACTTTCAAAATACTTCCAAGTGACATGATCAATTATGATACTTGCGTAATTACACAATCAATATTTAACATTTGGCAGTAGTTCAATCTATAATTACACAGAACAATAATGATAAATGATCAGGCATTTCATTTGTCTGCCCCCAGGTAACATGCCTAGCCAGTAGGAACATACATCGAAAAAACAAAATATTTCTAAGTACACATTCACGTGTAGCACACAAGAAGCTAATAAACAAAGTTTTCTAAGGCTAACACATAGTTTACAGTGTCAAGGTACGGAGAAGAAAACCAAAGTTGCTTTGCCTTTCAACTCAGCTACCCCTGAAGACACATTTGAACTATTCCAATTCAAAGGTTGGAATAGTCCATTATGAAATTTCAGGGATGAATGAGTAACTTATTAAAAATATTTGTACTAAAGTTCAAATTTCTAGAAGAAATAAATTTTGGAACATGGATAAAAATTGTGTGGAGCAAAGGAATTTTATGCTAGCAACATTTAAGTATACAACCTCATCCACATAATGGTTCTTCTTTGGTCAATATTCCTGTACCATGTACAATGCATAATGAAGACAGTAATCTCACCAAATATCACACAGTGGACTCATCTCGTATTGTCTTGGAACAGTTCACCAAGGTTGACAGTGGGGAGAGACAGCTATTTACAGAAAACAGATGTAAAGTCAATGTAACAACAGATGTAGGTATAGAGTTTGATATATATATAAAGATCATATTAATACTGAGAGCATACGATGTAGTCCACTTTATAAATATACACAAGAGTGAAACATGACCAATAGAATATATACATTTATCAACAATGAAACAACTAAGATCACATGTGGAACTTGTTAGGCATCCGATGGGTACATGTATTTATATATATATCTGTAACATTATTATATACAACAGTGATTTCATAGGAAAATAACCTTTAACTACTGGTACAGTAGGACCACAGTACTGCACTATCGTGGTTTGTATCAGTCAGTGTTAAAACTGCAGTGAGTTTACATAATTTAGCCACCTATGTTCTCAGCAAAATTTCTTAGATGCCTGCACTATTTTGGGGGTTGGGGAATATTTTTGTTCCCTTAGACACTGGCTGGACAGGGGGACAACTGGCTTAGTGGTGATTGGTTTAATACCGACTGCAAAGTAGCTGACTTTCCATATAGTCGCCATGCTTTTCACTGCCAGCTGCTATCAGGTTTCCAGTACCAAAATTTGGGTGGACTGTTTCGTAAGATATTGCACCGCAATAACCACAAATATGGCACAGTTGGTATTGTTTACATCAACAAAGTCTGCATCGTATTTTACATTAAATAGCACTTCAGTCTTTTTACCTCGTGTTGTGTAGATTACACTCTCAATTTAATAGAATTTGCAGTAAGTGTCATACATAATGTATGTTGGACATTTGAAAAGAAAGTCTTTTTGGAAAATGTTTTAATAGGTTAAACAGGTATCTGTATCTGTATCAGTATGACATCCAAAGTTAATACCCCTCTTTAATATTGATGGCGTACACCATTAAACATTTATTTCATAACAAGTAGTCTTAAATAAATATACCCCACAAGGAACAACATATTAACAGGCTACATATATATTATGATAACTTCTCGTGAACATCTGTGAACCCTCAAAAATATATTCTGCTAATCATATTGGAGAAGGTGAAACATCGACAAACTGATTCACAAAAATTTATATAAATTGATTTCATATCATTTTGTTTCATTAAATTATTATACATTTTGCAAACAACTCAAAAAAAGATTATGTCTTACAAATTTGAACCCTTCTATAAATGGCAATGAATTTGTAATCACTTAAAAATCATAAAACATGATTCACTCGTTTCAAAATCCATTAAACAACAATTAAAAGCAAAATCTAAATTACAACGCACCTATTTTCCTAAGAAATGTGGCTGCCATTTACAAATTCAATCATAATTTAACTACAAAATCTTCACAATTTATTTCTCTCCAATATGGTTTGAGTAACATGCACAATACATCAACTACTGTAAGCATTATCAGGACAGGGCTGTCCCAGGTCGGGGTTCTTCATCATCAGTGACGAAATATTACATTTCAATTTTAACGACAAACATTTCATGTCAACTTAAAAATAAAAGGACCTCTATAAGAAACACGTACAACATGAACTAGATGAAACTCCAAACAAGGGGCTTTGTGGTACACCTGCTTTGCGGCTAAAGTAGGTCGGACTTGAAAATTTGGATGATCCTACATGAAAAAGTTAATAAGACATGCCCCAGAAAATGTATTCTCTTGATTAAGCTCAAACAAAGGTTGCGGT
This sequence comes from Mizuhopecten yessoensis, assembly GCF_002113885.1. Lineage (NCBI taxonomy): Eukaryota > Metazoa > Mollusca > Bivalvia > Pectinida > Pectinidae > Mizuhopecten > Mizuhopecten yessoensis. Next base: position 527,983 of record NW_018407563.1, read on the forward strand.
AACCTAATTTTGATTTTCTACACTATGACTTCCCCAGATAGTATCACATAGTTTTACTTCAGTATAATACCCTATGTTATATTGTAAAGAGGGGCTCCTCAAATTGTTTTCCCTGGTTTGAATGCAAAAGGCTTAAATCAATATTTTTGTACACTTTTCCTCCTTTACATATACCTAAGTATCTACCGAATATGACCTTGCATGCACTTTACCTTAGAATTGTTAAAGATTTGTTATTCTTCTTTATTCAGCGAGTGATTTAATTTCATTCTCTGCACTTTCCCTTCTCTAGAATAGATGCTATGTACCAATTTGACTGATCCTATATATAAGAGAAAAGCATGTGAAAACATCTGGACGGACACGCACATGGGAAATTCTGTATAATCCTACTTCATTTATTTTTTGGGGGTTTAGATCTTAATTTGTTTTTTTCCAATGAAATATTACTCCTGCATCTGTCGAATTGAAACCCCCCCGATATAAATTGGTCATGATCCTGAGAAGATATGGGACCTGAGAAAAATAAAGCTATGATTACCTTACGCCACATTATGATTATGATCTCAAATTGTCTTTTCCACTTATACATGTGACCAATGCTTGGTAACCGTATACAACAAAGGCAAACAATATAAATGAGCATGGCGATGTGTATGTACCTAAACAAACTAGGCATAAACTCCGCCTTATTTTTTATTCTTCATTTCCCTAGATGTGTTAAGTGTACAACATATGGCCTATACAGAACCTAAGGTTTAGATCACAACGTTAGACAGCATTTTAACACTGGTGTGCTAGAATGAACGAGTAGCACTTTTGCCGTGGAGCAATTTGTGTTGCATTATACTGGGCCTCTAAACATGGTCTTCTGAAAATTGTATACCTGTAGTGGTAAATAACATCTGTTAGTAGCTCTTGGTGAGATTTTTGAATTGATTTATTAAACGTTTCAGATTTGTTTGCAAAGATTATCCTACCTTTCTGTATCAATAACCTTTTTTTTTTATTATTATAGGGAGAAATATTCAAATGAGCAGTTTAAAAATAGCATATCTAGTGGTAAATTGGGTATTTATATAGTTTTCTTCCATTAATTAATACTGGTCAGAACAAGAAAGTGCAAAAACACTCAATTGTCTGATTGGTTTATAAATGTTCAGGAGAGTGAGGTTACTTTCCGGGATTGGTTAATTTTTTTTCGGTGGTTAATTCTTACAAAAAGGCAGAAAGAAAATTACCTTAATTTCAGAGGGGAGTTGAACCATTTTCCGTCCCAAACTCACTTGTATAATAGTGCAGCATATAGGAAATTACAGTTTAGGATGTACCACAAGAACTTACCATTATTCGGAGATTATTCTTTTTAATATATATCCCTATTCCTACAAAGTTGTATTAAAACAAAATGGAAACAAAAAGACTGGAAATAAGTATATTGATCCAACTTCTAACAAAATTAGCACCAAAGTACTTTTTAATTAAACTCATGCAATCCCAAAAATATTGGTTTCTTAACTACACCCAAGTTATTCTTCATCCCTGCATGTAAGTACATGTATTAATTTAACTCATTCATCCCTGAAATTTCATAATGTACTATTATTCTAACCTTTGAACTGGAAGAGTTCAAATGTGTTTTTTTGGGGTGATGCAATGGGGTGATGTTAATGCAATAATGATAAGAGAGTAAGATGTCCTTAACATTTCATTTTAACCATGAATAAAATTTCCTACTTTTAGGGTCCCTTCAAATTGATACGGAACCGAATCAAAAGTAACAGGTACAAGGAGATTTTGTTATCAGTGAGTAGGACCATACAGCTTTTAACCACAGGAGAAAAATCATTTCAGGGAGAGCCTTGCAGCAATTAACCACAGGGACAGATAACAGCAAACATGTATATTTTTTGTGCATCACAAAGACAAGAAAATGGGTCAATTCCAGAAAAAAATCTGTCGACTGAGGCCAAAAAGAAGCAAAAAAATATGTGTTTCCGCTACCATCCTCAGAAAAAATAGGGTAGGTAGGTAGGCAGGCATTTTTGTTTTATTTTGCAAAATCCTTTTACTATGCTTATATAGATTATAGAGTAAGAGTTCTGACTTTCACAGTGCACATCACTAAACGCCAATACAAACTTAAGGGTAGACACAAAACTCTAGGGTAGGTAGGGTTAGCGGAAACACAAGATTTGTTTTATTTGGCCCGATACACTTCCATACAGTATTCACATAGTTAACATTGCTTTTCGTTTTTAACACAGTATTTACATGTAACAGGTATCACATTGTAACAACTTAACAGAGAGGAGGGGACAAACATAACTGCATCAATAATTAAGTATTCTGGCCTATTTCATAGGCACTCTCTTAAATCTGTCGACTGTACACTAACAAACGGTTCTACGATGTACGTGTAACGTACTATAAGACCATGGTCAAATATCTAATATTTACTTCAAATATACATGAGTGTGTATTTCAGAAGTTGTCTTGTTGGTGAGAATTTCAGTTGACATAAACAAATATTATATTATTAACTCATGATCATTCACCCCTGAATTTTCATAATAAACTATTCCAACCTTTGAATTGGAAGAGTTCAAATGTGTCTTCAGGGGTGGATCATGAGTTAACCTTAGACATGCCAATGTATTGACCACACTGGTTGGTCTACTGTTAATAATTACCGGTATGTAACATAAAACTATAAGAAATAATATTTTAATTTCCACTCAAATTGTTTAACCACCCTTCAATTTATAATGACTGAAATGGAGGGTGCACTAGACAATCAAGGTAAACAACAGGTACATCATTTTTGTTTAACGCTCAATATTGTTTAAACCTCAGTTTTAATTTATAATTTGTTTTGAAAACTCAACTTTAGAATTCACAATATTTTTTAGACTTCAAAAGTAATAAATAATCTATCATTACATATACTGAACAAATACTTAACATATAATGAAATACATTTGAAGTACTTTCAACAAAAACATAACAAACAGTAACATGTTGATACATAATTTGAATAAAAATTGGTAAGATCCATTCATTCAATTTTGCATTTTGTCTATAAATCCTCTCAAATTGTTTCCATTTAAATCCTAATTTATTTTTAATCATCATCATTTGCAATGCTTTTGTACAAAAATACATATTATTTACTCCGATATTAGAAAAAAAACCTCTCAGCATGAATTGCCATGACAAAACTGAAAGTAGACATTCTGTTTTATTTTGTTAATGAATGGATTGAATTTTAGCAGTTTGAAAAACTAAACCGATACATGGATGGTTATTTGAATTATATAGACATAAATCAAATGCCAAATTGTGCATGTACTTACACATGTAAGCTACAAGGAATTCCAGATTAAGTGGAAAATAAAGAATAACAAAACTGAAACTATATAACATTGAACAATTTAACAGATTTTTGTAAAAAAGGATGCTCTGTAATGGGTAAAGTAGAACCATGTTTTTTTTCTAATTTCAGTCTTCTATATTTAGTCTGGTTTTTATTGTTTAACACCAGACTCTATAACTGAGAGGAATATTGCTACCAGTACGTATCTTCTGTTCAATCTGTAGATAACTACTGGGTACCGAGCTGCCACGAGATTACTAAAACTGGAAAATACAGAAATATCAAAAGGGATAAAAGTGTATTTTAAACTACAAAATAGTAATATAGTACCTTTTAGGTTTGATGAAATTCTGAAACAATCCTAAAACTAAAATTTTGAACTACATCTGAATATTATCAGCAACACAAGGGGGAGAAACACTAATAAAATTTACTGTAGTAGACAAAATTTAACTATTCCTGTGACATAGCCCCGATCAGGTAGCTGTATATTTATAAATATCACATGTACAGCGCATATCACGTTTACTGTATAGTGCCACTTAATTACTTATTCAACATGGTCTGGATAATACTTGCAAAAATCATTGGTTTTTATACAGATGAATTTAATAAAAAAAAATACTGAAATGAAATTAGGAAGTTAGAAACAGCAACAATATGTTGATAAATAACTTCTACTATACCGGGTAAATGTTGTCTGCATCATGCATTCAAAAAATGTAACATGCAAAAATGAAGTACATGCATACGGAAGGAAAAACCCTGCATTGACCTTAACATAATTACTTGTGGCCTGCATGTATCGATACCTACATGTAGTATACAAAATTATTTCACAAATCATTGACAAGACTATTGCAAATAAACGTCCAGTCAGACTGGATCCGTGACAACGTAACATTTATGATCACATGCATCAAACAAAAAATTTCTCTCGCAACCTTAACTCATTTACCCCTGAAGTTTCATATTGAACTATTCCAACCTTTGAACAGGGAGAGTTCAAATGTGACTTCAGGGGTGAATGATGTTTAGTTGTGAGAAAAAATGGTTACTTTACAATATATCTTTAACATGAGAATCTGTGTCATCTGTCACAGTGTTCGAATAGATTAGAACGTCTAGCAAATATTCAAGATTGTCAAAACTCTTGAAATACACACCGCCTAAATTTGCATTAGGCAACATCCATGTTAGCAGTGCATTGAGTCTATGTTTGAGGGCTTTTAAACAAATTTTTGGTTTCCTACAGGTTTCAACATATGATTCATATATCTTAATTGTTTTTGTCTGTCCCTTAGCTGTTTCTGACTGAACACACGGCAAAGACAAGTCCTGCTGACAGTCTGTCCCTGATAAAGTTGCGGCTCCGCTGGCTGCCCCATCAGCATCACCTAAAGGTAGATCATTGTCACAGGGTTTGCTGTCTGGCTGGGAGGCCTGAGATTCTGCTTTGTGAAGGAAACTGTACTTGGACTCCGGTTTACCAAATAGAGGCGAGTCTGCACCCCCTGTCCAATCAAAGGGCGAGCTGCTGGACAATCTGCTTGCTTCTGAAATGTCTGAATAGGCAGGTAGATGTATAGGCTGATGAGAATTGATGCTGGTAAACGAGGTCAGTTTGTTTTCATTTTCCTCCAATTCCTCACAACTAAAATCATGTATATCATGGTCACTCTCATTACTATCATCCGAGTCTTCATTCCTGTTAGAATTTAGAAACTCTTGAAAAGATCCCTGAAATTTATCTTTAACATTTGATAATTCTGGGGTCTTTCTTTCACTAGTTTGCCTCAAAAGCACACTTGGCCCAGTTTTATGATTAGTATTGCACTTTGAATTACATATGTCCCCTAAATCAGTATTTGGCCCCTGTTGATTTAAAAGTTCGGGACAACAATATCCCCCATCCCTGACATCATGATCCTTGATCATGAGAATACCTGAATCTCCTTCTGAAAAAGCACTACTGCAATTTTTCAAACCATAATCACTGCTGTCTGATTTTTCTAAAGACTTTGGTGGATCTGACTCCAAAAGAATTGAATTAGCCCCTAGATCTAATGTACATTTTTGTTGCTGATTATTTCTGGTCTTTCCCAAAAACGCTAAAAAGTCTTCAGAATAACTAGGGCCCTTTGAGACAGATTCACCTTCGTCTTGTGTCTTGTCATCGGCACTGTAATCATCAAGTACCGGCATGTCATCAGAATCTTTGTCTGCAAAGAAAAACTCATCAGGTTTTTCCAGACTAGGATATTCCGACAGGTCCACAGGGTCGGTGCCACTATCAGAGTATGTCGCAACTGACTTGACGTCATCTTTCTCATCCTCCAGATGGGCAATGTCAAAAGGTTCTGGCGTCTGTAGGATGTCCACCACTTGATCTATGAGCAAATCAACTTTCTCACTGTCTGGATTCATCGCACGAATGAAATCCTGGCATTGAGGAAATATGCTGCAGAATAATGTCACAACTTTGTTTCTTAGAGACACAAGTTGAACCATGTCCCGAATGAAATGTTTGTGTTCTTTTGACAGACTGTGTTTACGTGAATGTCCACTGTGATGTTTTTGCCTCTTTCCATGAATGGAATGAGGTGATGTCCCTACACAGCACGGACACATGCTAATTCGAACTTTCCGTGATCGTTTCTTTCGCGAGGAATGTGATGGGCTCTTGTGTGAGGACAGATGCATGGGTGCATCCTGTACCGAGGTGGGTTCTGGAGTGGTGGACAGGAAGGACATAAATTGCTGCTGCCAGTTGATGGGGGAGACGGATGACCTGGACGATGATCGTTGATTAACTTTACATGGTGATGGCACACTAGAGAGCTGCTCAGCCATGGTAACGTCCACAGAAAGAGGTTTTCTCTTGTCTAGGCACTCTTCCGGATCAAAGGCATTGGAGACATGATTTATATTATCTTGACTGACCGAGTCTTCCTCATCTACAACACTCTCCTCCTCATCCAGAGACACCACATCAATGATGCTTTCTTCTATATCCCTGACAGGTGTACCATCATTCCTGGTGGGACATCCACATCCACTCGCTAAACCAAGGTTGTTGTTCTGTTCTGGATGCAAGATACACTTGTCACAGTCATTCATGTTGTTAAATTTGGGCCCTTCGGTACCCGACCCTTGACCTTGCTTTGGACATCTTTGGAGATAGCTATTCTGTATCACAGCACTTTCTGGTGAACCACAACTATTACTACTGTTAAATGGAGAATTTCCGTTGCCTCTGTTTCCTGATAACTCACTCCCAATCTCTGAAATAGGAAATTCTGAACACACATTGGTGTGTGATAGACTAGAAGTGACCAACTGAGATAAAGTGAAAGTTTCGTCTTCCATTCGGGTTGAGCTACTAAAAGTCTCATGTGATTGCATTCTGCTGACTTGCTGCCTTTGAAGTTTGAACTTTGTGTTAACAGTTTCGGGGTCGAGAACATGTTGTAATGATGGTAGGCATTTCTTTCTTACGCCAAATCTTTGTTTTCTGTATTTTTTCAGCACCATTTTCTTAGCACAAAGATACTGATGACCTGTCTTCGCCATTTTCTTTTGGTTCATGACTAGATTTATTGGTAGCTTATGTTTTTCTGTAAAATCTCACTAAATCCCATGCTCAGCTAAAGCCAGGTACATTCATTACGTGAGCAGATTATTATCTAGGTCAACATAACAATGGTCTGGTGTCATCTGCCAACTGACGATATATATCTGAAAGAAAAAAGATGAAAAATCTTTGTAAAATTTACTTCCATTATTTGTATACAAATATACAAATCATAGTTTAGTATTAAATACCAGTAAAAAAGTAATATTGGTCTGGTCTTTATGAGACCGCCGGCTCAGGTGTCTCTCTCAAGTCTAGTGATAAGGAAACATATAAAAAGTATGTTGCTAGATTGTGCATACATAGACGGGCATACAGTAATGGAGTTAATTTGTGGAGAGATTTTTCGACAGTCTATCACAGGGGCATGCACCTTTTGTATTGGGAAAAGTTTGCTGTGTTTTCACAGAAATGGGAAAATATGTATATTTCATAACATAATACATGAAAATCAGAACATTTGTACATACAATATTTATAAAACTCAAATTGTTTTGTTCTTGTTCAAATAAATTATATTGATGATCATAACACTGATTTTTTTTTAATTTGGGAAAAAAATACAGTTTAAATTCTCTAGAGGAAGGGCCTTTGAGTCCAAAAGCTGTACATGTGACCCCTAAAATCACTGTTGTGTGATGCCTGTGTGTAAAAGTGGGGCAATTCAATAGACAAAAAATGTGTTTTAATCTTAAGGTAATAATTCAGTTTCAATTAAAAGTTAAAATACTACTGCAGACTAGTACTACTCTAGTTCTGTGATGGTACAGATAAAATTACCCTACATACAAATTATGACTGCTCCATCATTTTTCACCAGACTATTACATTTGTGTTTGTGTATATGGAAGCTATATAATTTGTCCAAAGCAAGAGCCTCCTCGGACTCACCCGGGTATTTAATAGATTCCATGCTTGTAGACATTGCTACCTACTAGGAGATTATATAACCTGTTGGTTCCTTATATATGTGAAAGAAGAAGAAATGAAGCAAGCCTGGTATGAATCACACCAGAATTATTTTCGCATTTCTTGTGTGCACATAGTTCACATCTACACACAGGTTTGTAATAAAACCTATCTTTGTTCATAAACTGTTTGCCTAAGATGTGTTAAAATTATCAAGTTTATGTAGCGAAGGCAATTGATATATGAATTGACTGCAATGATGGAAACTTCATCTCTCTTTCGATTAGGTCAAATGTTTAAGTATGGATGTCAGGACCCAATATGGAATTACTTGATTTGGTCGTGAAGGCCATATTTAGAACCGGATAGTTGAAATAACATCAAGCGTGACTTTGTCATGTCATGGGGCATTGGGGGTTGTTTCTTATTTTTTCAAGACAGACATGGCTAATTTCGTGAATGATTTATTTTAATACAGTAAGGACCTGACATTTGTTATTTCAACAATCATGCACTATTTTGATAACATTATGCTATATATGAGGTGCTAATTATATGTAAACTTACAGATGGAACACTTTTGAATTAGCTCCATTAACTGGAATAGGACCAATTTGTAGCTCTGCCGATGCAATACCTATAAAAATTGTCTCATCATCAGGAGCTTCGTTATATTGCAGCTAATGTAGAATCCACTCCTTTTACACATCTAATTATTGAGTATTGTAAGTGAACTTGACCAGAATTGAACTATTATACAATATATAGACTAGTACTTATGCATTGTATATATGACGTTTTAGACTGGTTAACAGGGTTATCTAATAACGCATTAAGGTGCTGGCTATAAACTGAACTGTACTAAATAGGCCTTGTATGATCTTGAACTGATCGTCTGACATGACACTTTCGTATGCTGCTCGCTTACTATGGTTACACGTAACTGCAGAAAATGAAGCAGAAATGCCTACGTTCACATATATTCCTCAGAAAACATCATAAAAACGACTGGCTATAGGGTTGTTAACGGGATTGGTATGCTGTTACACACCGCCTTGAAATCATTCCGACGAAACCATAACGAAATTGAAAACATGGCGGCCATAGATGTAAACATGCCAACTGTCAAACTTGTATACGCATTTGAATGTCATAATAATACTTGATTCTAGTCGACAGTAGATTACATGCGATAATGACGTAATAAAATAATCGTATACCTTAAAGATAAGATGTAGTTTTCTGTTTAATCCTGTTTCCGTGATGGTTTTCAACTGGAAACTCTTGCTACTTGATTATTCTGGCGCGAAACGCCCTCTGCTGGGAATATTAGAAATTATTTCCGCTACGCATGCGGAATCTCACTTCCGACATGAATTGGTCATCATGGCGGCCTCTAGCAATCCGGGAATTCCTGTTGATGAAATGAAAATGACTAACCGTATCATGTGTTTCCAAAGGAAACAAGCAGATGGTAAATTATGTGAATGTTATTAGTATCTTGAAGTCGGGATTCCATTAAACATGACATAAAGTACTAAGAGTCGGTTATGTAAACAGGAGCCTGAGGCTGAAGTTCTGTCAATAATGAATAATAACAGTATCGATATACACAAAAATGCCTAAGTTATAATATGCTTTTTTTTAGCCAACCATCATCTGATGGTGGGCTATTGAAATCATCCTACGTCCGTGGTCCGTCGTTCGTCCTTAAAAAAATTCGTGTTATCAGTATTTCTCACGAAGTACCAGACGGATCTTTCTCAAATTTTATATGTAGGTTCCCCTTGGCCCTTAGCTGTGCAGGGCGATTTTTGAGACTGATCGGATAACAACATGGCCGACAGGCAGCCATCTTGGATTTTGATAGTGAAAGTTTGTTATCGCTATTTCCCAAGAAGTACGAGAGGGATCTTTCTCAAATTTTATATGTAGGTTCCCCTTGGACCTTAGCTGTGCAGGGCAATTTTTGAGACTGATCGGATAAACAACATGGCCGACAGGCAACCATCTTGGATTTTGATAGTGAAAATTTGTTATCGCTATTTCTCAAGAAGTACCAGAAGGATCTTTCTCAAATTTTATTTGTAGGTTCCTCTTGGTCCCTAGCTGTGCAGGGCAACTTTTGAGACTGATCGGATAACAACATGGCTGACAGGCAGCCATCTTGGATTTTGATAGTGAAAGTTTCTTATCGCTATTTCTCAGGAAAGTCCCAAAGGGATCTTTCTCAAATTTTATATGTAGGTTTCCCTTGGTCCTTAGCTGTGCAGGGCAACTTTTGAGACTGATCGGATAAACAATATGGCCGACAGGAAGCCATCTTGGATTTTAATAGTGAAGGTTTGTTACCGCTATTTCTCAGGAAAGTCCCAAAGGGACATTCTTTCTTAAATTTTATATGTAGGTTCCCTGTGGTCCTTAGCTGCGCTGGGCAACTTTTGAGACTGATCGGATAAACAACATGTCCGACAGGCAGCCATCTTGGATTTTGATAGTGAAAGTTTGTTATCGCTATTTCTCGGGAAGTAAGGGAGGGATCTTTTTCAAATTTTATATGTAGGTTCCCCTTGTCTCTTGTTGTGCAGCAGTGCCTGAAATGGACAGTCTCTGGCTTGCCAATGGCAATTAAAGTCTTGCTCGGGCGACCAAAAGTGAAGTAGTCACGGGCCCAACAATAATAGTTTAGGCTGTTGAAAAATTTATGAATAAAAGAAATGATAGTCCATTCCACATTAAATAGAGGGCAGTACATTTTTCAGTTGTCATTACTTCGATTTGAATCGAACTGTCTGTGATTTAGAAAATGTGATGATTTTTTTTCAGACTTTCTATATAAATACTGCCAGGGTGTCTTCTTTGAGGTGCAAGTTTTGTGTATTTCTTTTTGGGAAGACCTGAATGGAGTGGATCCTATCAGGTTTTAACTAGGGTTGAAGAATTAAATATATGATGTTGTATTCTGTTTTACATATATATCAAACATTGTCATGTTAAATGCTGTGGAAATATTTCTTGCCAAAATTATTTGGGCCACCAATATGGGCCGCACCAATATGTCATTTGGGCCAGTGCTTCAAATTCTATTCTCGCCCCAAAATTTGTTTTTGGGCCAACCAATGCAGGTTCCCCACTATCCTTTATTATTCATGTTTACTTTTGAAACTGATCAGTTAAACAAAATGGCCTACCGACAGCAATCTTCGATTTTTGACATTGAAGGTTTGTTAGTATTATTTCTTGGAATAACTTCAGGGATCTTTCTCAAATCTAATATGTAGGTTGCCTTTGATCAATTGTTTTCCATGTTATATTTTGAGACTGATCATAAACACAAAATGGCTAAAGGAAGAACTAAACAGATCTTTCTCATATTGCAATGATCAATTCTATTTCTTTCACATTAAGTACTGTACTAGTAAATATGTGAAATGACAAACTCACTTTGAAGGTTGGCTTTCATACACATCAGTATTAACTTTAGATCAAAAGTTACCTGAATATGCATTTACTCTTAACATGACTCGATCAAACAGATTAGAGGGAAGAAGAGAAAAGATCGAACTGACAAAGAACTAATGAAGATGGTACAATGGTGGGTGCCAAGATCCCTCTGGGATCTCTTGTTTTTTTTGTAGTAAGGAGGCAGTACCCAAATCAGATCACTTTTTGCAAAAATACTTATAAATAAATGTGTCAACAGATCAGTTATAACAATGATGTAGTCTTAGAATAGATAGCCATGCACCATTTTTTATATATGAACATATATTATATACTTCTTCTTCTTCTTCACAATCATGTGCATCATTCATAAGAATATTGTCGCACAGTTTGCGCTTAGCTTGATGTAAAAACTATCCACGATAGCCAATGTACAATTAAAACGAGTTAAAAACAGATCTATCATCTTCTGTCTTGTTGAGAGTGGATGTCAGCGGGATCTTGCTGATGGTGCTGTCACAACTGACGATGGTAGTTGATTCATTGTCCTCACTGCAGTTGGAAAAAATGAATGTTGGTACGTCTGTGTTCTTGATGTAGGTTGGACGTAACGGTTGTCGTGTCCTCTGGTCCTTGCTGTTGCCTGTTGATGCAGGCAGAAGGTATGGTTCTGGGGGGATGTCGATAGGGCTGTGGACGATTTTAAACAGCATCACCTGCTAAGCCTGAATTCTCCGCTCCTGCAGGGTGTGCCAGCTGAGTGTCTGCAGCATGGTTGTAACACGGCTGTATTTGCTGAAATCGCCCTGCATAGCATACCTGGCTGCCTTTCGCTGGACCTGTTCTAGCTTGCTGATGTTGGAATGAGTATGTGGACTCCAGATGACAGATCCATACTCGATGATAGGGCGTTCCAAGTTGGTGTAGCAGGCCGCCTTCCCATCAGCTGGGCATTTTTTCAGTGTCCTCTGCACGAAAGCGTTGGTGGAAGTGGCTTTCTTGCTGGCAGATGCGATGTGTTTGTTCCAAGAGAGGTTATTTTGGAGGTGGATTCCTTAATACTTGGCCGACGGGACTGTCTCTAAATCTTGACCGTGGATGGAATAGGTCGTGACCAAGGGATTCCTCTTTCTGGTTATCCGGATGGCTTCACATTTCTCTGGGTTGAAGCTCATCTGCCATCTATCCTCCCATTCCTGTAGTCTGTCCACATCTTGTTGTAGTTGTGCAGAGTCGTCATGAGTGGAAATAACTCTGTACAACAAGCAGTCATCAGCAAACAAGTGAGGAGTGGATGTTACACATAAGGGTAGATCATTGATGAAGACCAGGAATAATAGAGGTCCGAGGACAGTTCCTTAAGGGACTCCTGATGTTACTGAATATGCTGATGACTGTTGGCCCTCAAGGATAACCTTCTGAGTACAGTTGGATAGGAAGCTTTCAGTCCACTTGAGCGTGTTCCCTCGAATACCATAGTAGTGGAGCTTGCGCAGAAGTCTTTGGTGCGGGACCTTGTAGAAAGCCTTCGAGAAGTCGAGGAGGACTGCATCGACTTGATCACCTTTGTCGAGGCTCCTGGCAATGCCGTCTATGGTCAGGATCAGCTGGCTCTCGCAGGATCTCTTCTTCCTGAATCCATGTTGGTAGTCAGATAGGATGCCGTGTTGTTCTAGGTGGTCCATTAGACTGCTGTGGATGATGTGCTCCATCAGCTTACTGCATATTGAAGTCAGTGACACCGGTCGATAGTTGCCTGCCTTTGCCTTGTCTCCTTTCTTGAAGATGGGGGTGATATGAGCTTTCTTCCAGTCGTCAGGGACAGTTCCAGCATCTATGGAAGACTGAAACACTCTGGTGAGCATGGGAGAGATGGAATTGGCACACATCTTGAGTAGCCTTGGTGGGACTTCATCTGGACATGTTGCTTTGCTCCCTATGACATTAAGAAGAAGCTTTGTCACTCGTGTCTGACTGATGGTGATAGTTGGGGCATCCCTGACAGTTGATAGTTCTTCCCTGGTGTATGCAGAACAAAACTGCTGGTTGAGTATCTCAGCTTTCGCTCTGGGCTCACTCACAAGAAGTCCGTCCTTCCTCAGTGGGTATACTCCAGAGGAGTCTGTTCGCTGACTCTTCATGTACGTCCACAGCTTTTTGTATGTACCTGTATCAATGTCTAGGAGCTTGTTGACATAGCTGCTGTGAGCTACTCGGCACTCCTTTTGGGCTGCAGACTTCAGTCTCTTGTAGCGGTGCCAGTCCCTAGTTCTTGCTGAAGTCCTTTCTTTTTTGAATGCGCAATGTTTGCGACGTGATAATTTCTTAACACTGCGCAAAATCCATGGTTGATTAAATCTCCCTGAAGTCATCTTAGATGGTACAAGCTCCATGAGTTGGTTGCAGCACAGTTTAAAAGCGGTCCAGGTCTTGTTGACGCTATTGTTTGGAGAATAATCCTCAATGAAATCCATGGCAAGTCAATCGGCTGTTTCCTGGATGAGTGTTTCGTTAACTTTGGACCATAGGTAGAACTTATGCTTGATGGGACGACGATACGGTGCTCGAATGTTGGATTTGGTCATCACAATGTGGTGGTCCCCTAAGCCTGGTATAGGCCTACATAGGTTTATCTGTGATGGACAGTTCGTGAGGAAGATGTCGAGGATGTTAGCAACCCGAGTTGGAAAATCAACAATCTGTTCTAAGCCACAGTCATTTATGGTCGAGATGAAGAGTTAAATCCAACTGTTTTGAGTAGGTGTGGGTACAAGTGGACATAGATTCCCAGTTCACGTCAGGTAGGTTGGTGTCCCCTGTGATCCAGATTGTCAAATTGGGGTTGGAACAGACAAATTCCTCTATGGTCTTAAACATGTTGGTTGCATAATCAATGTTGTTGTCGGTAGGTCTGTACAATGCCAAGATCGCCAGTTTGTTTACTTTGTTGTAGGTTATACTTATCGCCACGGATTCTGTCCCATGGTCATCTATAGTAATGTTACTACAAGGTATGGTCATCCTAGCAGCTATAAGTACCCCGCCATGACCAGATGGACGATCTCTTCTGGCAATAATGTGATGGCTACATGGGAGGAGTTCTGAGTATGTTACTCTTCAGCCATGTTTCAGTCCCAACGACAATGTCTGGGTCCGAGCTGTCGATTAGGTTACCCAGGGCTTCCTTCTTGTTACATATGCTCTGGAAGTTTATTGTCAGTACTCCAGGGTTGTACTTAGGCTGGGGCGTCTCCCTGTTCCAATAGGAGAAGAACTGAATGTGGGCCGGGATTCAATTGGCAATCTGATGATTGTATGATAACCAAGATGGTAAGGTATAAAAGATACAATTTGCTTGCACGTTTGGATGGAATAAACATGAATGGGCAGTGGCCGTGATGTTTCTGGAGTTTATATGCAGCAATAAGTTACATGGGCTGGTCAAAATTGCATATGCTGCTACCAATGTCAAAGATCTTTGGGGGATGGTGGTGTATGATGGGTTTTACCTGAAAAACTGTACATAATCCATTGAAAAAGATCACAAGGGCGAATGGGAATTTGCAATTTCCGATACCGAAAGTAAACAAACCAAATCGGAGTGTCTCGTTGGCATGTGCCCGGAGTCTCTCGGGTGTTACTGTGGGTGGCTTGTTACATAAAATAATGAAGAAGATACGTCTTTTTCTCCATCTTATAAATTGATATCTAGATCGGATCATGATGGAGGGGTCCGAGATGAATCATACGGCAAAGATCTTTTGACAGTGGCAAACAAGTGGACATGGCAATACTTGACTTCTCCAAGGTCTTTGACACAGTTCCCCATGACAGACTACTGTACAAGCTGGATTCATATGGGATCAGAAGACCTCTGCACCAATGGCTAAAAACCTTCCTAACACGCAGGAAGATGCGGGTAGCCATAGAGGGAGAACTCTGAAGTGGCAGCGGTTGAGTCAGGAGTACCACAAGGAACAGTACTAGGACCCCTGCTCTTCCTTTGCCATATAAATGACTTGCCAGACTCTGTGAAATCAACAGTTAGACTTTTCGCAGATGACTGCCTACTCTATCGAGAAATAAACTCAAACAAGGACCACGAAAACACTTCAAGACGACCTTAAACAGCTCGAAACTTGGGCTGCAAACTGGGGGATGAAATTTAATGCCAAAAATGTTACATTCTTTGTATTAAGAAGAAAAAGCAAAACACATACCAACTTAATGGACATAACTTAGATCACGTACAGACAAACCCATACCTAGAATTAAAACTATCGGGGGATATGAAGTGGAAAGAACATATTACAAGTACCACAAAAAAGGCCAGTTCTACCTTATAGGCTTCCTACGATGCAACCTACAACACTGCCCCAGAGAATGTAGAAAGACTGCACACATTGCTCTTGTCAGATCCATCTTAGAATATGGAGCAATAATCTGGGACCCGTACATAAAGACGAACATTAATAAATTGGAAAGCATCTGACGGAGAGGGGCGCGTTTCATCCAGAAGGATTACAGAACAAGGGTAGAGGGATTCATGACAAAACTAACCGGGTACTCAAAGAGCTACAACTTCCACCACTAGCATCAAAATGAAAACAACAGAGACTAACATTCTATTATAAAATAGAAGCGAACAAATTCCATCAATGCCTAGGCAAGACTTTCTTAATTTCCAACATGAAAAAAGGAAAACACAAGGGCGTATATTCCAGGACTGCGAGACATCAAGACCAATTCCAAATTCAATCGGGAACAATAACAGAGCAGTCATAATACCCAACAGCAACACGGAACAATACAGAAACTCATTCTTTCCACAGATTGGAACCACCTGGATGACATCACAGTTGGGGCGCAAGGAATAGAGGCAATTAAAACATCAATCACTACCAACCGGGATTAAACAAAGATAAGTATCGCACGCGTACTTAACCCCCTCCGCCTTAAAGTCATTTTGGTCTCTGTGGAGTATAACATATAGATAGATACATAGAATTCAAACTCAAATGTCTGTTTTGATCATGTTTTAAAAGATGGCGCGTGCGACAACTATGAATTCTGTTATGGACTAGAGGAATAAATTCACACTATAAAAATACTTCTTATCATACAAATTCTAAAGGTCATCAGAAAATGTTAATATGCTGACAAAAAAATATTCATTTGAAGCGTAAGATACTGCAAAATTCAAGTCTTGATCCGATTTGGGTCCTGACATTCGCAAAAACCAGAGACGCTGATTGGTGACCTCAGAGCATTCTATAAATATCTCGAGTGAGCCCCGGGTGCTAATTTCGTTTGTAAGAACACCCATCGATATTCTTCCTTTGATGCAACCATAAATGAACATAATTCCTCATCAGATTTTTCAATGATTTAATAAAATGATGGTTTGGTGATCCAATTTTGGTACTGTCACCTTAAGCTGTGCAGACAGAGTCTCGGTCCTGCATTTATAGCGTACAAAGACTTAGTAGGCCTAGTACTAGTCAGGATGACCCTATACTGCCACACGTGGTAACAGCTAGGTCTAGGTTGAATACAAAACTTATTGCAGATAGTAAAACCAGCCCCTGGTAAAGACCGACCTTTCGTTACATAAGCTTAAGCATCAAGCTAACAATGCTGCACCAAACGTCGATGAATCATTTGAAGACCTGTTTCGGTTGCCAGACTATTTGCAAATCGCTGAAAGTATATCACCGTTAGCTGACTGATTAGTGAACATAAACACTTAAGTTAACATCTATGAGGATATTGAAGAACTGACAATTAATACCAAACCATTTTACATTAGGAGGCTTCATACAAAATGTACTTTCTATATCTAACTGTCTTTGTATACTGCAGCGCCCTCTCTCGAGTACTCTGCAGCATGCAGGTTGCAGGTTGTTAAAGGTTTCCAAACAGTGCCTCAGTGATTGGCTAATGGGCTGGTAGTAGCAATGGGATTAAAAGAAGGGAGTTGTGTGCATAATATTATGGCTATTTTTGGACATTGGTGTAAACAGAAAATTAACAAGTGTAGAAGAAAAATGCACTGCCAGACTTGCGTGTGAACCCGGGACCCTTTAAACTCAAGACAGACACTAACCAATTGATTGAGCTGGCAACTGAACCAGTCCTTTTCTGCGATAGTCCTCCCGCCTTTAACAAAGTCTTCAACCCAGGAGACACACAAGACCACATACCACCTTCCGTGGATATATTTTGTTGGGTGTCATATGAATTAGGAGAAGAAAAATGCATGGCCAGACCGGGGTTCGAACCTGGGACCCTCCAACTCTTAGATTGAATTCTGACGCTATATTTGAAAAAAAAGATGGAATGTTAACATCATGGGATTATGATCATGAGAGTTCAGAGGGTCACCAGTTCAAATCCCAGTGTGGCTTTGCATTTTAAGGTCACCTGAGCTTTGCGTCGTCCATCCTGCGTACACTTTTTATTTTTTCGACTTCTAAGAACCAGCAGATGGAATTTTTCAAATTTGGTCAGAATCATTCTTGGTAGATGGATGTGGCTACAAAATTGTAAAATTGGGAAACCCCAGGGGCCAGGGCGGGAGGGGTTAAAATTTACTATAGTTTATATAGGGAAATAACACTTTTGGGTATATTTTGTTCATTTTCAGTAGGAAATTATTCTTGCTTGGTAAGAATCATCCTTGGAGGAAAATGGTATCAAATTTTAAAATTGGAATTCCTGCCCCAACCCCAGGGGCCAGAAGGGGGCCCAAAGGGAAAGTTAACCAATATTTCAAAAAAGTATCTTCTCCAGTCTCAGAGGTACTACAGTCAATTTCTCTGCATGGATGAAAAGATCATCAGGGTCTTTGTTTAAATTGTAAATTTCAGTACCCACAGGCCATCCATTCTCCTTTTGGGAGGGGGTAAAATTTACTATAGTTTATATAGGGAAATAACACTTTTGGGTATATTTTGGCAATGTTCAGTAGGAAATTATTCTTGCTTGTAGTGCAATCAAATTCTGTGCATGGATGAAAATTCTGTCGGGTGCTTAATCTATTTTATTTTATTACCCCTGGGCCAAGCATTCTCCTTTGGGGAGGGGGAAAAGTTTATATAGGGAAATTATACTTTTGGGTATATTTTGTCCATTTTCAGCAGGGAATTATTCAAACATGGTTGGAATGTTTTTGATGCCAGATGGCAGTTAGATTTTATGAGAAAATAAGATCCTGCCCCATCCCCAGGGGCTGGAGGGGTGGGCCGAATGGGGATTATGGTTAAAATTTAAAAAATCTTCATCATCAGACTCCGATGTTTTACTGTTCATGGATAGAAAGGTCCCTACTAAAATTACCATTACCTAAATTGTAAATTTCATAATCCCCCAGGTCATCTGGTATAATTCTCAATAGCAAAAAAAAATGTTTGAATAGTTTTTTAAAGTTCTTATCCTTTGGTGACATGACAAGTATTGTTTTTCACATGTTGCTTTCCACATCACATCTCAACAATGAAATTGAGCTGCTGGTACCTATACTATAACTCAGGTGATCGCTAAGGCCCTTGGGCCTCTTGTTATATATGGCAGGTACATCACATGTAACCAGAGGCTGTTGCATGGTACCAGGTATTCTATTCTCGGGGGCACCTATAAAGGCTTTTTCATAGGGATCTTTATATTTTATGAAAAACCTTATTTTCACAGAGTTGGCGTACTTCACTTTGCAGAATGATTTATTCGACAGCGCATAATGTGCTAGACAGGAAAAAATCGTGATAGCCTCATGTACTTGTTCATATATGTGATAAGTACATGTGAAGCCGGTTCAAAGACGCATCGGTCTCCATTCCATATACGCTCCATGTATAACCTCCTCAAAGTCACCTGGTCTCGTGTCGCTGCCGCTGGGCTAGTCCATTTTCATTTTGATGATGGGAAGCTTTATTTCTGAAGTACATATGATATTTGCAAAATGCATTTCTCATAAATTCACTACATACACATTTCTCAGTACTGTGTACTATTGTTTACTGGGTGTCAACTATATTGTACGCTACTGCATTGTAATGACGACTTACTATAAACAAAGCATTGCATTCCGCACCACACAAATACCTCAGAAAATATCAAACCATGTCATTCCTTGATGTCAACATCCATTCATGTTGATAAACGATACATTGTTCTTATACTTTTGCTTCATTGAAATCCATGTTTTTCAAATTTGGTCATTATTTATTTTGCAGGTTGCTTCGCCCTGGGTAACATGTTCAGTCAAATCGATGACCGTGGAGACAAAGCTGCTAAGTTATACCAGCACACCTGCGAAACATACAACCATGGGCCTAGTTGTTTTTACCTTAGCAACTATTTCTTTTTTGCAAGAGGTTAGTTTTTTGCTTATCTGTCAGAAGGGCAATTTAGTGAGCTTATGCCATAGTGTGGTGTTTTTCTTTGAACACAATTTTAGGTCACCTGAGCTTTGCTGTTAAAGATATCTTGATGATACTTTAGGTATAGGGAAATGTCACTTTTGTGTATATTTTGACAATTTTCTGTAGGAAATTATTCTTACTTGTTTGAGAATCATCCTTGGAGGAAGATGGTTTTCAAATTATAAAATTGGGATTCCAACCCAACCCTAGGGGCCAGGGTGGGCAAATGTCAATTTCTAGACCCCCCGAGCCATCCGTTTCCCCTTGGGGAGGGGAAAAAGTTTACTATACCAGGTAGTTAATATAGGGAAATAACACTTTGAGTATATTTTATCCATTAACGTGCCAGGTTTTGTTGGTGGAGGAAAGCCAGAGTTCCAGGAGAAATAACACCGACCTACGACCAGTACCTGGCGACTGCCCCATGAAGGTCTCAAAGCTGCGACACAGTGATGGAGGGCTAGTGGTAGCAGGATGTCAGACGCCTTAACCACTTGGCTAAGGCGTCTGACATTCTGAATAACTAAGAGGCCTGGGATATTGATTTAGTGACATGCTGGGATGAAGATCAACCACAATTGCTCAAATAAATTACCTGACCCACTTTCAAATATGTTAAAATACTTTTAGCATCTTCTTCCAAATAAATAGGTGGCCAAGAGTCACAGAATTAGGCAGGTAGCATACTGGGATAGTGAGCAAAGTTGTTCATTCATTCAAACATATTTTATTGACATTTAACAGTCAAAGAGATTGGGCACAATTTCTTACAACTTATAATTACTAGGCCCTGTCCCTAGTGATGGGCTGATGATCCATTATAATCTAAAATTGACCGGTTTGTCTTCCATGTAAAGTATGCTTTGAAAGTCATATTTTTAAGATTTATACTATATGATTGATAAAAATGTGCAAAAGTTGCTTGATATCCATTCATTATAAAAGAATGAAACCTAATGTACAGTGAACAACTCTGTCTATTGATGTGATGGTAGTGTTCTCACTTTATATGAGTATTCAGTCACGAAAAATTATAAACCGATTGTTGACCTACTTTCAAGGTCACAGCGGTCAAATATGTCAAACTCTTTAAACAACTTCTTCTGAAGAACTGAAAAGTACAGAGTCTTTGTATTTGGCTGGTGACTTCCTGGAATAGAGCCCAACAAAGTTTGAGAATTAAAATGAACTTTACCTACTTTCAAGGTTACAGCGGTCAAATATGTCAAACGCTTCAAACAACTTCTTCTGAAGAACTAAAAGGTATTGAATCTTCATATGTGGCTGGTTGCTTCCTGGGAAATAGCCCGACAAATTTTGAGAATGAAAATGATCTTGACTTACTTTCAAGGTCATATGGGTCAAATATGTTATAATCGAAAGGCATAAAATTATAATATTTGGCTGGTGGATTCCTGGGATAGCGCTCACCAAAGTTTGCAAATGAAAATGACCTCAACCTAATTTATAGGTCGCAGAGGTCAACAACATTTCAAGGAATTTGTTCAGAAGAACCAAAAGGAAGATTTGGCTGGTAGCTTTTTAGGATAGAGCTAACAAAGTTTGAGAAAGAAAAAGACATTGACCTACTTACAAAGTCACAGGGAAAAATATGTCAAACAACTTCTGAAGAAGAACCAAAAAGCATAGAATCTTATAATAATATTTGGCTGGTAGTTTCAACAGATGGAGCGGACAAAGTTTGGGAGGGAAATATTTGTAGTGCATTATAATATTTAATGAGAATATTTTGCTATGATCGACTGCTTAAATATTCGGGTGAGCAATACAGGCCCTCTGGGCCTCTTGTTGTGTTTCAGGGTTTCAAGGTCAAGGCCAAGGTCACTGTTGCTATATATAGAAAATCATCAACTGATTCAATTTAAACACTTAGCAACTTCATTCTTTCACAGATTTTTGTCCAACTTAATATAAAGGTCAAATATGGGTTTGCCTCTGACATCCTTGTGTTTCAGGATGGTAATAACATACAGATTTTTTTTTTATTAAAATCAACTTATCAACTTTAAGTGTAGTACCTTGTGTTTGTGCATGTTTCAGGGTATCAAGAACACTGAAACTAATTTCACATGGCAGCGGGGGCATGTATGTCTTACAGACATTTTCTAGTTTTTAGAAAAATGTTGTCATCGCTCTAGCGACTCAATTCCTCAACCGAATTTTAGGTCACTGTTACTATCTTTTAGAAAAATCTTTGTCATTACTGTCATCACTCTAACGACTTCATTACTGAATGGAATTTCGTGAAACTTCATAAAAGTGTTCGCTATGTCGGTATTTCCTTGAACAATTGTTTTGTTTCAGGTTTCTAAGTTGAAGGTCAAGGTCACTGTTACTATTTATTTTTTTAAAGTTTGTCAACACTCTAGCAACTTAATTTTCTCTTTCATATGTCACAATGTGTGAATGCTGGGGTGGGGTGGGGGGTTGTTAAATTTTATATTTCATTGCACATTTTGTCTATATTATTATTATGTTCTATGTATTGTATGATTTTGAGTCCGGTGAAGAATCCTGTACCAGAACAAAAATGATTAGCAACCCATCTTTAATAATGTGCCAACATCATTCTTATCACAATCTTATTGTTATTGTACAGGTGAACTGCGTAAAGACACGAAGAAATTTCTAGAGTATGCAAAAAAGGGGTGCCAATACCAGTGTGCCGGTGCTTGCATGCTACTCGCAGCTTTTTTTCACCCAGCGCATACCAGAATCCCGTTCCGGGATGACAGTGATATGAAAATGAAAGACTTCAGCAAAACAGTGGACTACTATGAAAAAGCCTGCCAAATGAACAATTCAGAAGGCTGTGTGAAGGCTGGATCAGCGTACTTATACGGAGCCACAAATTTAAACTTTGACAAAAATGAGGCGAAAGCTTTACCTTATTTCATTAAGGCGTGTGAGAACGGAGAAGGGCTAGGTTGTGCTCTTGCCTATCGTCAGTACAAAGATGGTCTAGGAGTTCAAGCTGACCAGAAACTTGCAGAGCTCTATTCAGCTAAGTATGAAAATATAAATCGTGAAAAAAAGAGACAATAAATGTAATCACAAAGGATGATATATTTTTAAGAATGGAATTGTTTTGATACATTAAATCTGATTTTTGTGCGGCAGGTCGTGTTTGTTTTGTTTTGTCCAGCTTTAGTAACAGACAATAAAATATTAAATCATGCAGCATTTCTCTGTTGACTTATTATCAACAGTTATATAGAGCCCAATGTCATTAATAGCATTACTTAACGATGCTTTGTATTACATGTGTAACGATTATTCTAGAAACACAAAAAGATAGGTTTACCAATACAAACATACATTGCATCTACTAGAGAATGTTCATAGAGGTCATCGATCTTCGTGTGCATATAGGGTGACATGGTGTTTACCCAGATGGTTATGAAAATTATGCTAACTACCGACTTAAAAACGGGAGTTCAATTTTATTTTTTATGTTAAAACAGTGCCAATAGCTTACTTATGTATGTAACTTCTAGATGTTTTTTATAGCACTCCTCGGCCCATACTCATGAAACCGTTCTCATGCTCAAGCAAGGTCATACCCACTGTTTATACAAAATTGAGTCCCCTTGGCCCAAGGATGCTCCAGACTCAATTAGGATAAAATCCCTTAATCCCTATGGTAGAAGAAGGATTTAAAAGGATTTACCTCTAGTTCCCCTATTGGGCCCTGCCTCCAGGGGGTTAGACACACCGTTTATACAAAATTGGTTCCCCTTCACCCAAGGAGGCTTCATACCAAATTTGGACAAAATCCTGTCATTCGTACAGAAGAAGGTATTTGAAGAATTTGCTGTTTCCCCTATTGGGCCCCGCCTATTTGCCCCCAGGGGGGCCACACTCGCTGTTTATACAAAATTGCATCCCTTTTGCCCAAGATCCTCCAGACCAAATTGGGAAGATATCCCTTCATCCCTATGGTAGAAGAACGATTTTAAAGATTAACCTCTATTTCCCCTATTGGGCCCCGTCCCCTTGGAGACCACACCTACTACCTATACAAAATTGGTTCCCCTTTACCCAAGGATGATTCAGACCAAACATGGAACAAATGCTTTGATTCCTACAGAAGAAGAAGGATTTTAAAGAATTCG
This sequence comes from Mizuhopecten yessoensis, assembly GCF_002113885.1. Lineage (NCBI taxonomy): Eukaryota > Metazoa > Mollusca > Bivalvia > Pectinida > Pectinidae > Mizuhopecten > Mizuhopecten yessoensis. The sequence continues at coordinate 551,902 of NW_018407563.1, forward strand.
TTATATATCCCCTATTGGGCCCCGCCCCCAGGGAGGCCACACCCACCATTTATTAGTACCTCTGAGTCCTTTACCCAAGAATGCTTCAGACCAAATTTAGTCTAAATCTACTGGGCCGTTCAGGACAAGTAGCGTTTTGAAGGAAAAGTTGACCGACGGACACTGCGCCATGGCATAAGCTCACTTACCCCTTCGAGCAGGTGAGCTAATTATAATAAAAAGATCCGAGCCCAGAAGCTATGGTTCCCGCAGCTAACTCAGATGCACTCCATTCGATGTTGGGGTAAATTATCCAAATATGATAAATTATAATGTTGACGACGGCAGGCCAGAGATGTTGCACTACAGCATAATCTCATTTGGTCCTGCAGGCCAAGTGAGGTTAAAAAAAAAACTTAAACAGAAAATTGCACATTTGTGTTTTATTTACATAATAATCATTAATCAGGATACTTTATCAAAGTAATGCATAAATAATCATAATCAAAGTACATGACATCAAAACTAAAACAAAAACAATATATAGGAATCGATGCATTTGTGCATTTGATTCAGTGCGGTTAGCTAGACAATGTGTGAGACATGGAGTTCTATGCCACAACAGGACCCTGAAACATGAACTCTTGATTTGACTTAGTACTGAAAATCTAGTTTAGTTTCATCAAAATCTTACTCTAAATGAGGAGGGTGTTGACATGACAAACATCTTCATTCAAAAGTTGCATTGACTTTGGCTTCAGGACCCCGAGATATTGTCGGATATAACGGTAACCATTTCCTTTTTTTTTTTAAATGATGAGGCAGTTATACTGGTAGTCTATCTGTCCCATCAAATAGTTTGAAAATGAGAAATTTTTTGGATACAAAGTTTCCACTTGTCATCACCCTCCTCCAGAAATACGATTAAGCTACAATAGTTCTAAAACTATCACACCATCTACCTAACGTGCCATATTCCAAGCAAAGTCAATGCTGATTAAAAGCACACACTGGACATCAAGGTAAATGGCAAAATTCTGGAACAGTCCACAGCTTCAAGTACATGTGTAACAGATGGGGTCAAAGCATGGCATACTCTCTAGGATTGAACGGACTACAACACCTAACACGAAGACTGTTTTGAGTGACGGAAACATTATACAAGGCTCAAAGATAAGACTGATGTGCTCTTTTATCATCTCAGTATGATTATGAGATGTGGACACAGACAGTGGACATAAAGAAGACACAGGAGACCATGGAGGTTAGGTGTTTTCCAAACCTCCTTGGCATCTGGGACAAGGATCACATCACCAATGACGAGGTGAGGAGGCAGGTCTGTAAAAGTGAAGATGTCATTCATAACTACAATTATTGAGACTCCTATGGGAGAGGGAGAGAACCAAGGTCCTGTTGGTAGGTAGTAGTATGAATCAAAGTTGGATGTAACCATCGGTATTCAGAAGAGCCTCATCAAGGAAGGTAAATACAAAGGATTTAAGATGGAGCTTCATCTGGATTCTGTAGGTTTTTTTTATCACTTTCCATGTTTCATCTAGCTAGGCTAGCCAGATGACAGCTAGGCTAGCTAGTTGAAACCTGTAAACTGATCATAAAACTACGAAATCTAGATGTTGAAGCTCCAGCTTACATCTCATTTGTATTTTAATTCCCGATAATAAGCGTCTGGAAAGCAAGACTAAATCATCCAGGCCCCGTCATTACTCTACTTTGATCATACACAAATTTGTGTGAAGTCGACAAACTTTGTTCATTACCTGTTTGCAAGATTTCTTGCTAGGGAAATAAAATCATCACTTTGTTATTATCACAATTTGGTATAAGTGTGTTCATAGTAATTGTGTTTTACTGTATTGTTAAATGCATTCGTCCTATCAGATTTAAATGTGACCCAACAACAGTGCACTGTACATCGTCTGTGGGTGATGCAGATATACACCTTGGCATACACCTTTAAATGTTTGCAACAATGAGACTTTTTGACCTTTGACCCTGGGGTTAAGGTCACAATTACATAATAAAAGAACCCTGCACATCATCTATGCAGACCTGCTAACCTTTGAATCTCCCAATGCATCACCCATAGACTATGGGTGATGCAGGTATACTTCAAGATTGATAAAGATAACTCTAAGGGTTTGGAAGTTATGCCGTGGACAAACTTTGATATAAAAAATAAACAAGAGGCCCAAGGGCCTTAGCGGTCACCTGAGTTATAGTATAGGTACTATATATAGCTTGTAGCTCATTTTCATTGTTGAGATGTACAAAATGTGGAAAACAACATGTAAACTAAGTGAAATACAATACTTGTTATGTCACCAAAGGATAAGAACTTTAAAAACTATTCAAAATAATTGTTTTGCTATTGAAAAATATACCCTGAAATTTACAATTTAGGTAAGGGTAATTTAGGTAAGGACCTTCCTATCCACGAACAGTAAAACATCTGAGTCTGATGAAGAAGATTTTTTAACACTTAACCATAATTTGAATTTGGGCCCCACCCCTCCAGCCCCTAGGGATGGGGCAGGATCTTATTTTCTCATAAAATCTAATAGCCATATGGCATCATAATCATTCCAACCAAGTTTGAATAATTTCCTGCTGAAAATGAATAAAATACACCCAAAAGTATTATTTCCCTATATAAACTAAAGTCAACTTTACCCCTCCCAAAAGGAGAATGGATGGCCCGGGGGTCCTGAAATTTACAATTTCGATAAAGCCCCTGATGATCTTTCCATCCATGCAGAGAAATTGACTGTAGTACCTCTGAGTCTGGAGAGGAAGATTGTTGAAATATACCAACATCATACAATTTTTTTTCAAAATATCATTATTACACAAAAATGTCAGTAACACTAAGCTAATATTCAGATTATCAGGACACAATCACATCGCCACAGATATCAATTTAAACAATAAGAAGAAAAAGATAAAATAAAACAAAAAAAAGATATTTTACAGATAATAATGATATGGTTCGGGTTGGGTATTTCAGTTTATGCTCTGTAATATTCAGGAGTTATGGCACTGTAAATGAGTAGTTGGAAATATGGACCCTTAACAAAACGGACACCTACACCACCTCCAGCATACAAAAACACCAACAATTATAGAAGTACGAGAGATCATGTGGTAAGGCGTGTGTGAGTACGACTGTTCCCACACTCACTGGATTGTGTTGAATAATATATATATGTATTATATATGTATGTGTCATCCCTCAAATGTTTGGATAATTATCGTGCACTATGTAATAAAATATAATATTATCTAATTGTCACAGTAATAACAGAAACCAATAGCATACCATAAGCTAATAACTATTTTGGTAAATACTGTATTGAATAAAACAAGAATGATAAAAGTTTGTTAATAACATTACTTCAAAAAAGTCCAACAAGAAATCAAATGACATACCAAAATTTGTAAGTAATAAAAACCGACGCTTCAAAGTATTCAGGATAGATAAGTTGTTGAAGGATGTAGCTTCCCAGTGACATATCTACTGCAATGTAATGGTCCTTCGAGCTTGCTGGCATTTAACTATTGTAATAAATCTAGTACTGAGTGTCAAATGTATAGATATGTTTGATGAAGCTCTTACATTCACATACTCGTGAAGGTAAAAGTAAAATTTATACTCAAACTTTCCTGAGTGTTAAAAAGCTCCTGCAATGTCTTAAGCATAAGAAATGAAAGGTGATAGGTATTTTTTGTGGTAAATAATATTGTATTAAAAAAAAGAAATTGTGATCGGTATCTAATAGTCAGATAGCCTCATTATCCTGTGGTACTTCTACTATACATAAAGAATTTGATAATGACCTGGTACCTAATTTTATTGACAAATACATGTATCTTGAGATTTTCACAGCAAATTAGGAGCTTTAAATTTTACTTTAATTCATGAGACTGTACGAGTAATAGAGAAAATTTATTGAGACTAAAAATCAAGATATATCTAAGTTATCCCATTCAGACTGTAAAAATTAGGCTATATTATTCAGGCATATTAAGGCATTTATTGACAAAATTAATTATATCGCCATTTATTAGAAACTTGTTGCACTTTTCTGATTGAAACACTGACAAGACTTAAGGTACAGTGAGAGATTAATGAAATAACTTTGTTTACTGTCATTTTACTTGGTTAGGTGGACATAGCCTTTATTTCATACAGACACCAAGATAAGTAGGCTCTGTGTCTCCCTCACCTGGCTACCTTTACTGAAATGAGAAAACAAGATTACAAACATGATGTGCAGAGCAAGCTTCCTTTTTTCCCATTGCCTTTAGATGCCCTTACATTAGTACATTGTAATATCATCCTCGATACTCCAGGGGTTAAACTCACTTTCACTATCTGCCCCCCAGGAATATGTGATGGAGAAGACGAGGAGACTAGTTTGACCCTTTGATGTAACATTAAAATATCTGTCAGTCGTGTAACGGTAAAATGACTGGCTTTGATTTCGGGTGTTGCTCCTCTGTAATCTTCAAAAGATTCAAGTGATTGGTCAGTTGTTTTTTACTCGAGACCAATCAAATAGCTAGTAGTGTGCCTTCAATTTTGTTATGACAATATTTCAGGGGTGCAGAGAGCAAAAGTGAACATAACCCCTGGAGTTTCGAGGATGTAGTAATATGTGCCCTGCACTCCGTGCAGAAGGCACTGAAAAAAAGACAATCCAAAAAACTGGAAAGAAAGAATTACATTGAGTACTTATACAGTAAAACACATTTATACTGAACCACTACAGCTCTATAAAGTTCCCTATAGAGTGTCATATTCATGACAATTCCTTGCCTGGAAACACAAATACAGGCAAGATTTATAAGAGACCCTATGTCACTGTACATCATACAGTAACTCCGCAATATAACGCCCTTCGCTTCATTTGCGCCTTCATTTACCACCAATATATTTCAATGTGACTTTTTTCTTGTTTTCTTAAGAATTCTTTGATAAACTTTCCTCAATATATTGCCATACCCCATTATAATGCCAAAATTTATCTTGACAAATGGTGGCAGTATAGCTAGGTTTTACTGTATGCTAATTAATTGTTTACCAAAAATATTGTACAATTCCACATACTAGAGTGCTATATTAGAAATAGTATTAATGTTCACTAGTATCTCATCTACATAACTAATAATGATCCCTCACTGCCATGGCTTGAAAGCTTTGTAGGCAAAGCAACAACTTTAATTCTTCTTAAACATAACGCCTGTTATTATAATCCTGATATGATTTTTTCCACATCTTCAAAAACCTGAAAGTACAAATGAAATACAGTCAGTTGAAATATAATGAAATAATATTCACTTTAAAAGTTTATGTTAGAACATTACATTTAAGGAAATTGAAGTAAATTCTTTTTATAGCATTAAAAGAATGTATGTGACTATTTCTAAGTAAAAAATGTTCTATCTGAGAAAAAGATTCATCGTATGGGCATTATTTCTGTAACAGAGGTCATTATTATTCAATGCCTCCGCTAGGAGTCGAACCCGGTACCTCTGGCTGACTAGTCTTATGCTCTTCTGAATGAGCTAAAGAGAAACTCTCCCTAGCCGAGTCAGTAGGAAGCGGCTAGTATTTTACCAGGGTGATATACTCCCCCTCCAGGAAAGAACTCGTCCCAAGTTTTCCAAGGGTCTTGGTGATTCCTGTGAAAGTATCGCTAGGTATTTTGTCAATACTTCTAAGGTCCCTATGTGAGTACCAATGTAACAGAGGTCAATATATTTCTCAATGCCTCTGCTAGGAGTTGAACCTGGGACCTCTGGTTTACTAGTCTCACACACAACTATTTTAGCAAAAGAGAAATTCTCCCTAGCCAAGTCGGTAGGAAACAGCTAGTATTTTACCAGGCTTGTGTGAATCCTGACAACACAAGGACTATCAGTACACATTTAGTCATGTGATTTTCATAACATGTTAAAGTCACTTTACATATATCACATAACATGGTCATCATGTAATAAATACTACATATAACTATAGTTGTGTAATGTATAGAACACAACACATTAGTTCTATCATAAATTTATCATATTTCATCGCAGCCCTAATAAATTGAGCATTCACATACGAATACTCTCTATATAAACACTAATGACCAAGTATTACAGTCATCACTACCCCCCAGCAGATTTTAATATACCTACCTCCTCCGCTGATCTTTTTGCACATACTTCGCTGACCAAGTTCATACTTCTGTAGTGCTCTATAATTGGCATCGTGCATTCTGTATATGTCTGTAACCTGTAGGAGAAAACACATCATTCATGAATTAGGTCATATCTATCCTTATATTAACAACATTGAGGAAGGGATTTTAATACACATCCTGTCAAAATTACAAACATTACCACTATCAAATTGGCTGTGTGACAGAATTGGCTGTGTGACAGAATTGGCTGTGTGACAGAATAGTGACTGCGTAAAGAAGGTGCTTGTACGGTTCGTTTAAGCCGTCATGTTTTTGCATTGCGATTCATTGTGCATCCATGTCGCTACTGTGTATTAAATTTGAAAACTTTGTGAATTATTGACTTTTGGCCAATACTTCATTCATTAGTGTGACAGTGCTTAGGGTCACCCCTCGGATATCACTGTCAGACTCTAATGAAAGAAGTATTTATGTCAATCAATGAGGTCAAAATAACAGATTTCAATGTATTCTTTGGCAGATATTTCTTTCTCAAATGTAAGACCCTCTCCAGACTTATCATCAGTCTGTTATTGTTGGGTCTAGAAACATTTTTGAGGTAAATATATCCATGGGTTACTAGTAATGTACATCAATGATTTCCAAGAGCTTAAATTACTCCAGAATATGTTACTGCAATGATACTTTCTGAGTTAAACTAGTGACATATCGTTTTGTATCTCTGTACATATAACATACCGTTTTTTTAGGCTTTCCCTGTTGTCGTCTGAGCGTCCACTTGTTTTACCTCGTTCTATGCATCGGTCGACACAAATCTTAAACAGAGTAACATCGGGATATTAATAGACTGATCAGTTAGTATCTTTACCCCTTAACTTTCAAGTTTTTTTTTACAGCATGTTTATGTAGTCACTAGTGATAGAATATATCATCATGTTACTGTCAAATCAATTTGGAGAAAGAAAAATAATCTTCTGCTTTGTATTTTGTCAGTTATAAATTTCTGAAAAGATTATCATTCATATTTTTCAAGAAATGAAATCAGTATTTTATTTTGATCCTAATACCTACATCTTCTGGACAATTGAAGAAAAGGACTGTTTTCAGGTTTACTTTTTCGGACATTTCCTTATTCCAGCCATCTAGATTGTCCTTGTTTCTAGGAAAACCATCTATTAAGAAACTGTCTTTGTTATCATTTTCCTTTGCCTTTTTCATTTCCTGTAACCATAAAAAAATCATTGTTTACACGTGATGTTGTATACCAAGAAACTTCTACACCTCCTTATGTATACTATAAAAAATATTTACAAACTCTGTACACAGGTAAATGTTCACAATTACATAGGTGTCAAACTCTGAAACCTCCAATGAGGGAGATCTCCCTTATTCCATATCTCAAATGAGGGGTAAAGCATGTGAAAATCTTTTGTGGTGTTTTGGCCAGGGAGGAAGTGTTCACTGCACAAAGCTCACATTGTTGATCATATAGTAACAAGGCATCACACGTGATACAAATCCCCTCCCATTCACACATTGTGTGCCAAATGTATGAGGAAATCAATAGAAAATTCAATGACGTAACAACTCTAGCAACTGCATCTGTTGAAGGTATTGTCATGGCAAACAATTGTACCAAGTTTCACAAAATTCTGTTGAAGAATGAAGTCGATAGAGTGATGACAAAGTTTTTCTAAAAATATTAAGTGACCTTGACCTTCAACGCAGTAACCTGGAATACAAATTGTTCAAGGTATTGTCATACCAAACACTTGTATTGAGTCTTAAGAAATTTCTATGCGAAATGAAGTCGCTAGAGCGTTGACAAAGAGTGTAACATATGTACGGGCGGAATCCTATATCCCCTCAAACTTGTTGCGAGGGGATAATAATGGCGGCATCAAAGACCCATCAGAATAGATGTTATCGCGACCATCCACGAGTTACTCCCCTTCGAAGAGTTCTTGCCGGAAAATGCACAAGTCTCGCGAGAGAATGCGAGGATACGGGGGCAAAACAATCTGCCATGTGTAAACAATATGCCCCACCTTCACTGTATTGAACCAACAAAATAACTCACAAGAATAGAGGTCACATCAAATGCATTAAGTAATGACATTCCAATCATATTGTTCGTCCAAAACAAGCTTTCTGACATTTCATTTGACATAAAGTTAACACACGATACTCTGTACGCCGCTGACGGTCCGTCACAAATGTGACGCTTTAGCTTTGTCCTCTTTTTAAATATCTGGCCAATTTAACATGTCTGCTTGCTATCATAGGTGTACTAGCCCCCCCTTTTTCTTATTTGGAGTAGGTGATACCTGTTGACTTCAAAATATTACCCAATTCATTACATGGAAGTTCGTGGAAATTCGTATCTGAATGTTTTGGCGCGGCCATGTTGTTTATATATATATCCGTTGCCCCAGCGAGTACAGTTAAATCCCCTCCTATTTGAAGAGTTCCACTGGTTGCGATATCATCTATTGATTAAGGACAAATAGACGACAGATGCTATGCCACTGCCTAAGCTCATAGGTACTTTATGCTATGTGACCTAACAATGAAAAGTTACATTATTTTTTAAATCATTATTTAATATACACAAACTATGAATACTGGAATGTAATAATATTAACCCACTCACCCCTTAAGTTACATGTGTACCTTCCAAAATCAAAGACAGAGCAAGTCCAGTTTGAAATGAAGGGATGAATGAGATAACATATATGTAATTATGATGGATTGTGAGGGTAACAGTGTTACATGTTACCCTGATCATGAACCAATAGAATTACATGCAATTGTTTCCATTTCATTTTAGCACATTATAAGTTTTGACTGTCAGTTACCATTTAAGATTTAAGACATACTGTAATTTAACTTGACTACGACTATAATGCAGGTCAAACATTCACCCTTTGAAGTAATGCACACGTTATAGCCACTGGTACAATGGATCCAACTTCGATGTGACGTGCAATTTCTTCACCAAGCTCAGATTGTTTATCTTTCCTCTCCGCTCGTAGAAGGTCACCGGCTGATAGATGTACATAGCCAAACTTCTGTAAACAGGAAGATAACATTACATAAAAGTGTGTATCAACAAAATAAAGAGTTAAAGTGACTTCACCCCGATCCAATTCTTTTCCCTTTATCCTAGTTAATACTAGGCAACCTTGCCTTCCCCCACACCCAGGCAAACACCATAGTATCCTGTCCTACTATAAATACATGTAGCTAGGTGACCTTGACCCATCCCTATAAATAGCTTGATTGTTACATCATATTCTGTGGCAATGTTCTAACCTATCATGACTTACTGACTTTCACATTTGGTCGACATTATCCTTTACCATACCTTGTTATTACCTCAACTATTATGTCACACTATGTGACCTTGACCTTCCTCTAGGCCACTGTATGACCTTGACCTAACCTATCATGAAGTTGTTCATCAGTCACACATGGCGACCTTGACCTTCCTTATAGGCCACTGTGCGACCTTGACCTAACCTATAATGTCGTGTCCAGCAAAAATGAACATTCACACATGGTGACCTTGTCTTCCCAAGTGGGTGCCTTCTCTATTGGTGACCTTGACCTTCCTTATCATTACCTTCATTAGCTTTCACACTTGGTTATCTTGCTCTCCCAAATGGGTGGCCTTGCTCTTCCTTACATATTACCTTAACTAATTTTTACATGTGGGTACCTTACCCACCCAAGAACTAACGCTACCTTATAATTACCTTAACTATAGATCCTGTTAGGTTTCAATGACAACACGCTCAAGCGTTACCAATGAGTGGGTGTTTATTACGGTCAACTAGTTTCGACTCTATGTGCGAGTCTTCATCAGGACATTTTTTCAAGATATTTCAGCCCCTGAAGTACTAAAAATGGGGTGCAGTTTTACATTGTTAGTTATTACATGACGTCATCAATAGATAGATAATACACAATAGTGAAAGGCGGGTAAGCCCTTCTTAGATGTTCTAACTTTATAAATGTGCTGTGATTATTAAAATGTCTTTCTCTGGAATTTAAAATAATTGTTTACATGTAGTTGTATGTATATTGTCATTTCCGTAGTTGATCGTATGATATTTATGAAACAATAAACAATAAACATTCATCATATTATATAGTGTCTTTGTTATATATTCGCAGAGTGTTTGTTTGATTAATTTAGTTCATCCTGTGTCTGCGCTGCATATTTTTCCGATACGTAATGCCTGGGAGTACGGGATGTTTTCTGGTGTTTAGGGTGGCTCCTTTGAAAGTGCAGATATTGGATAGCATTAGTGGGTTTGTTCTCCCTTGTTAACTGTATATCCTGTTACACTGATTTATCTGCACATCCTGGTCCAACTAAACGACCTTGCCCTTTCTATGGTTACCTTGACTAAAGTTCATACTTTGTTACCCTGTCCTTCTCAATAGGTAAACTTACCAATTTGTATAATTACGATTGACTAACCTACCACAATTTGTGATCTTTCCCTTCCCTATGACCATCTTTACTAACATTCACACCTAACAACCTAGTCCTTCTCAGTTTGTGACCTTGCCCTTCATATGTTTTAATTACCCTGACTTACTTTTACACTTGGTCACTCAGCCCTCCCCAGTGAGTAACCTATACCTTTCACTCTCGGTAACCTTGCCAATACCACTGGGAAATAACCCTTCCTTATGATTCCATGTATCTTGTCAAATTGCCCTCACTTCTGTGTATACTTACCCTTATGATCTTGTCGCACTGTGTGCCTTTTCCTGCCCCAGGACCTCCAAGGACAAAGATCACATTGTATTTAGCTGCCTCTGTCATGGTTTGTTGGCTTCCTGTCAGAGCTCTGAACAGCACTTGGTGACGGAACTTAGGGGCACAATGGCGGAAGATTGAATACAGAATTTTGATTTTTTTTTTTGCTGGATGGCCTTTCAGAATTATCTGGGGGGAAATGTAATAAAAATTAATAATATTCATATCATTCATCAGAAAATGAATCACAAAATATGATGTTGTGTTTATTTGTCTTCATCACCTGCACTGGTTTTGATTGCATACAGTACAGGTTATATCACTACCAATGAAATGCATATAGTTCACCATCACATGTACGTTAGGCGAAATAAAAATATACCGTGTTTCCCGTTTCCCGACCGACCCTTTTTTGTCATGCCGACCCTAATACAATTGATTGCATGGTTTTTCACAGTCACTGTTATGCATTTATTAGCCGTTTAATTGTTTTCAATTTTATACGCCTTGGCTGGTGGTCATTGTCAGCATTTTATTTGAAGATAGTGGCTTTTAAAGTAGCCATAGATAATTGTGGTTATGATATAGGTTGGGATCTGCAGAAAAGTGTGACCATCTGTAGTCTAGGAGGGGGGAGTCAAGTCTGTGATGTCAGTGTCAGTTGATACTGACAGATTAAAAAACTTGTGTTGTAAATATAGTATAAATATAAATGTACTTATTTTGTTGTTCAATTAGTTTAAACTGGAGGCACTGGAAATTGAGAACAGAAAGCTTCAGTAATACAAAAGAGAACATAACACTTGTGACCATCAGTGGAGTTTGGATTACTAAAAACTAGTGTCAAACAGTAGGAAAACTACATAATTTTTTTATGTAAAAAGAATATATATCCGAGCAGACAATTGAATTGGCATATTGCTTTTAGCTTAAGTTTTGTTTAGTACCTATATAGTCATAGATATATGCCAGCATTTATATTTACCCTCTGCAGCATCTCAATGAAAGTGTATAATTATAGAATACATATATATATTAGTTTACACATGTTTTAAAGCTAAATTATCCTATTATCGTTTGCTGGATAACCGAACTACTCGGTAGAGAAGCGGACGTAAAACCTATCAAATTGAATCAATCAATCATCAAGCCAAATTTGTTTTGCAATGGTTTTTTTTAACAAAACAGTGTGTTTTATGGTCACAATCTCTAAAAAGTGAACAATTATTTGGTCCACACTGTCACTTATCACTATGAGAATTAATGTAAATATTGTCCTTCATTTAACCATTGCTACCTTGGAAATATTTGGTGCTGTACTTTTATTTAGTCTTCATATAAGGAAGACATACGATGTGAATCCGTTGGTATTTCTAAAGATGCTGACTTGTCTGATTGAGGTGCCAATTTCGTATCAGAGGCCGAGTTGTCTCTATCACATTCGATTGGTCGAAATGACTTTTTACTATAGTATAAGCGAGGGCGAAATGTCTCGGCACCGGGTTAAACGTGACCGAGTTGACGGATTCAAAATTTATCAAAACAACAGGTAAATTTGTCTTATACAGTCTGTCAGTTAAATAAGTATCACATCAAAATAGTGTACGTACTAACTGAAATTTAACTACACATTTCAACTTACCAAGCACCCACTAAAAAACTTGTTGACGTGTTACTGTAAATCAACGTGCCCTGACCTAACCAACCGGAAATGGATAATTCAACATGCGCAATGAATTAAAAAATTTGAGTACGAAGCGCCAATGTTTTCCTACCAAAGGTAAGTGAACTATGACATTTAAAAAATTATTTTAACGAAAATGAAGATCGACGATACTAATAGGTACAATACATATATGTCTTACTCGATTTGTTTACCAGAATGATCCAGGAAACATAAAAACATAAGAATTCCTTACACGTGAATATTCTTGCTGCAACGGCTTTAGAATAAGCCGACTTCCGGTTGTAAACAAACATGTTTTTGACAGTTTCTGTTAAAATTGCACTTCATTTGGAATATCTGTGTTTCTAAAACACATTTTTAGGAGATAATGATTATATCTGTCCATGTTGTTCACACAGAAAATTTAATTTTACTTTATTTTGAAAGAATCTGAAGTTCGCGGATGACTGTAAACATGCCGGGGCGTGTTTGATACGGGCTTCGATTTAGTGTGTATTAGTGCAGTTCACATGAGTAATAGGGCAATCAAGGCAAGCGAAAAGTAATATGATGAGGGTTTATTCATTGAAATGTGTGACCAAACAGTTACCAATCTAAATGCAAATTTCTATGCCAGGGTGAAGTATTTTTTCTGTGGTTTCAACTTACAAAAAGCTCATAACATGCAAAACTATTTCATTGCGGATTACAATATGTGCGCTGTTTTGAGGTATGTATATTTCATTTTGGAATGTCATTGCTAAAGAATTTGCATTCGACTGTTTAATCAACATAAAATGGTTTCCAAGAATGTTAAATTACACTGATGTTTCTCAAATCATATTATAATATTCCAGTTGTTACTTTAACAAGTCTCATGTGTTCACACTATTAGCTTTGAAAACATTACTTAGGGCAATGAATGAGCAAGTTCATGTCATGATCAGTTCGTGAGATGTTATGGTCTTGAGGGGCTATGCGTAATGTTGATAAGATTTAAATTTTGACCTTCATTTGCTCAGTACATGTTATAGATTGAATTCAATGAAAAACATCAGTATGATAATATTGTGTTCAACGTAATGCATTTTGAAGTGCAGTAGAAAATTATTCTTAATATATATGTTGCTAATCAGTTTTCCTTATAAAGAATCTTGAATATATTTTTGAAGGATCTTTTTAGTGCCACACAAACCCAAATATAATTACTGATGAAAAACCACCATTAATACACACATGTACATTGTACATTAAATAACCAGTAAGAAGAAAGGTTCCTAATCAGATGTGTATGAATAATAGATCAGTTTTCACAAAATTACTTGTTTTATTCACAATATTTTTGAATAACATCAGAAAAAGCATATCAGCGATTACTAAAAATATGTTGTTGAGTTGCTGGTCAGGAATTGTTCGTTTGATGCATATAAAGATATGTAATTGCAAAATTTAAGCTGTGATCCTTGGGAAAATCAAGGAGGGTGCCCCTGAAAAATGCAAAACCTGCTAATGATGTCGGGGCTAATAGCCCTCAAGTGATATTAACAGTTTCTTTTTTATTTATTTAGAATAAGCAGTCATATTTTTGCTTTGATCTAACCATCAATAAATCAATGTACAGTTTTCTATTCCAAGTGCTATATAGATAATTTCTGATTGCAGGTAATTTTGCAGAATTCTACAATTATGCACTGTTTTTTTATAGTGACTGACTTAATATTGACAGACTGAAATAAATCTACTGGCAGGAAGTCAGCCTAATGGAATTGCACGCCTCTGATTAATATATACAAGAGGCCGATGGGCCTCAACGGTCACCTGACATCCAATTCAAATTAGGACTGTCATCCAGGGGCCAGTTCATATTTTCGTCTGTCCGAGTGACCTTGCTGCAATGTCCATTAATTTTTCCTTGTGAACACAATAACTTCAGTAAATATGAACCGATTTTGATGAAACTTTGTATGCAGCTTTGTATCAATGATATCTTGGATGAGTTTGAATACCGGACCAATTTGACCATAACTTACATAGTTATTCCCCTTGGTAATTCTAATATTGTTGGACCCTGTGAACACGATAACTGAAATAAATGGGTGTGACTCCAATTTTGACCCAAGGGGTCTGTTTTGAACAAACTTGGTAACTGTTTGTCTTCTGTCCTTGGTTAAAAGAAACAAGTAAAAGCGTAAATCAATGATTTATTAAATAAGGCACAAATTTTTAATAGCACCTTGTTAGTAGCAAAAATGCGTCTTGAATAAAAAAAAAAGCCGTACCACATGAATTTACATCTATTCTTGTGTAATGTCAATCAACATCACAGGGACAAATAATACTATAATGACAAAGGGCAATAACTCTGCAGGTTACCGTCAAATAATTATCGGACAAAGTTTCATTGAACTACGTCAACATTTATTCAAGTTATCGTGTTTACAAGGTTCTTATAATAATATTATTACAAAGGGCAATAACTCTGTAAGTTACCATCAAATAATTCCCATTTGCGAACTCCTCCGAGATCTTATTGATATATGGCTGCATACAAAGTTTCATCAAACTCGGTTTACATTTACTAAAGTTATCGTGTTCACTAGGAAAAGTTAACGCATGACGACAGACAAAAGGCTATCACAATATAGGTTACCATGACCTATGGTCAGGTAATATAACCTAATAATTCATCCTCTAAATTTTCAATATGCTTGATTTAAATGATGGTTTGGTGATCCATTTGTAATACCTGGCTGTAGCTGATTTATGGACACTATATAATTTACGTATACATAATTATATATACAGTTCATATTATACAATACACATGCATATATACAGGACAAATGATGTTACCCTCAGACAGTCTATTGATTGAGCAGGATGGATGATAAAATAAATTGTTATTCATGATGATGTGCCAGCTAAATAGAAGGCCAAGGGATCCGGATGTTTCAGGATATTGTCACAAATCCATATTATATATGACTGTATATATGTGCCAGTGTGTCCTAGCCTGTAGCCAGAAGTAATGAGTCCTTCATCAAATCCAACTATTAATGGAAAGTGTGTATGCCACATGAACAAATTGTCTTGATGTTCATGTGAACTACTAGTAGTAAAACCTTGCAATATGTTGTGGACAAAATATGTTTCCGGTATATATATAAGACATGTCTTATCCCTAAACATCCTCCTTTTTTCTCTCTTTTTAAATCTATGCACATCTTGTGTTTATCTTAAAATGAAGAAAAAACACCTTTCTTGAATTTTCAATCTTCAAAATATTTAATTTCTGACAACATTATGTATCATTATTAACTCATTCACCCCTGAAATTTCATAATGAACTATTCCAACCTTTGAATTGGAAGAGTTCAAATACTAGTGGCAAAATGATTATAATCATCCTTGGTGAAATTTGGTGAAATTTAGACATACCTTTAACCACCTAAATCATCGAACACTTGGAACTCCTAACTGACTTTTAAAACCACCCAGTCTGCACAACCAAGGAAATCCCTGCACCAGTAGTCATGTATTGTGTCTGAATTAACATTTGGAAGAGAGAAAAACAAATTTCAGCCATAAAGAAATATTTTTCGTCAGATTCTGTACTGGAAAATTTGTAATTAGCTTGTTTTTGTTTTCCCTTAAACTACTTTAAGTTTCCATATTCTATAAAATCCCAAGAGTATAATGAAAGTCTTCTTTTTCACTTTATATGAAATATAAAAAAAAAAGTGAAAGCCATTTTCAGAGTTAAAATCTTTAATACTGAGTATTTATTATTTGTTACAAATATGTTTGCAGTCAGTGATATCAAAACTTCTTGAATATATTGTACATGTAATTTCTTTTTCTTTCAGATCTAATTTCCAATGGCAATGCCAGGGAAGGTGAAAGGCCTACCCAGCAACTTTCAGATGCATCCACATGTGCACCTTGAATCATTACCTGTAACCTCAATAGAATCTAATCAAAATGGTGAAATACAAAGACAGAAGAAAAGGTAATGTCAATCTGAACTAAAACAGAAATACAGAAACAGAATGCATTTGGCTTTGGCTGTCTGTTGTTGATACAAACAATGAAGCAAATATTGAAAACATAATTCATTCAGATGGATAAATCTTTATTAAAGATATCTCACTTATGAATTTTAAATGGCAGATTGGGAAAAATACACATGTTTTCAGTTTTTAACTCATTCACCCCTCTGAACACATTTACACTCTTCCAATTCAACGGTTGGAATGCTTCATTATGAAATTTCAGGGGTGAATGAGGTTTTGAGTCCTTCTAAATGTATTTAAAGTGCCCTGATATTGATAACCCCCAGACAGCTATATATTGGGCATTGTAGAGCTATAACATCAATTTTGTTGGAGTTCCAAGTATCAGAAATAATTTTGAGTAAAAGTTTAAGTACATAATAATACCTGTATGCAGAGATTTTGAAATTGAAAGTAATATAAACTCTAGTAAGAGAAGTTTGTAATTCTGTTCTGTAGAATTCTGTGGCATTTATAAAATAATACTCTTAAAAGATCAACATCTATCTAGTAAATTCAGTCTCCAACATTATTGCTTGATAACGTATAAACTTTCAGTTTCATTGATATTTTAGAAAAATCAAATCATATGTCCTATAACACATACTTGCTTTATTTTCAGTTCTTCAGATGAAAATCAAATGTTAAAGTTTCCAAACACTCGGGCAGTTCTTTGGGATCACAAATGTATAGACACTCCGGTCCAATTACACATATCCTACTACAGGTAAGTAAATCAGTTGAACTAAAAGTCTATATAGTACACAGTGTTCATTATATGTGGTATTAGTACCGACTGTTACCACTATTGATAGTAGACTGGATAAGCATTGGGAGAGCCAGGAACGCCTGTATAATTATAGATCTGAGATACGTTATAATGATCCAAGTAACGTCACATTAATTTAACGATAAGTATTTCAATTGGTTGATTTTGAGTTCGGTGAAGAGAATCTTTATAGATATAATCTGAACTTAACTTTAATAAACTTATGACATGTGAAAAAAATATGTACACAAAATACCAGAAAAAACACCTTCAAATGATTAAGAAGATGTCTTATTGTAGGGATAATTGTGTCTATGAATACAAGCTGTACGGCACATGTACCATGCTTCGGTTTCACTAACATTTTTATCCTTTACTTAAATTTTCGTGTGGGGAAAGCATTGCTTATAAATAAGGTATGATCTCAACTTAAAACAGGAAATTGAAGAATACTGTACTTAATAAATGATTTCTCACTCTGTATAATGTTCAGATGTTTTTTTCTCTTAAGGAATAGAATTTATAGAGTACTATAAGGTGACAGTTCATCAGGGTTCGACACTATCATCTAGTCCTCTCGTCTGAAACAAGTAAATTTCAGCAAGGCCTAGTGAATCAACTAACCTAACTGGTCACATCATTACATCTTTGATAGATTGAATACTATGAATAAGAATATTCCTTTTGAAAAAGTGCTTAAAATTACACATATATTGCATAATAATTGTCAAAATGTACCTAAACCTTCACCATATCTTTATGGTGGTGATGGTTTTATGTCCCCTTCAGTCGTTTACTTTTGTGAATAAAACATTTCCTTGAGGAAATCTTGGACTACTTATTTTGATGTAGGACTAGCAAAATAATCTACTCAATGAGTCCTATATGGATTACCAAGCAAAAAGAGTTATTGTCGAACCCTGGGCGTCAATCAGGAGAGTGGGTTAAATCTGAATTTCCAGTCTAACTTGATCATTATCTGGATGGTTTATGGATCAGAAATATCTTTTGTGGTGAACAGTAACAAATGTGTACCCAGCCCGAGTTTCCTCTGGCTCTGACACCAGACAGTTTGACAGATATATGTCTATCTGTCAAAATGTCTAAGTCTGGTGTCGGGGACAATGGAAATTGAGGCTAATGTGTGCAATGCTTGCTCTAATATAATAACTGGTCTTAATTTACATGTGAAATGATTTAAAATCAAACAAGGAAGATTTTTTTTTTGTCCACAGAAAACCTAAGTTATGTGTACTGGAACGTGTGATTCGTTTTGCTCAGCGCCATTTACAGAGCACAGGACAGCAGGAATGTCTGTGTTCATTAGTGGGATCCCTCTCCATTGATGAAGGTGAGTTGTGGTAGGCTGCATACAAATTCATCATCTTATACTGTATAGATTATTTGATAAATCCTGTAATTTTAAGTGTATTGTTTAAAAGGGCAGCAGAGTATGATCCAAATTCTTAGTAATTGTTTTAATGTTATAATGACTTGACATGGTGACTTCTGCCTCCCGTTGTTACGATGCTATATAGAACATGGTAATGGTAACATATTAAATTCACAGTGCATGTAGTTAGATCATTTGACTACATGCATGGTGACTTTCTCACTTACATTTGTTTTGTATTTGAGTCTTGATCACTTGGTTCACTTTTTCGCCTACCAATATTGTTAGAATGTTAAATAACAAACCTTTTTATTTTCAATCACTGTCAACTCTATTTGATTTCTTGAAGATGGAGAGGGTGTCAAATTTACCCTGGACCGATTTGACCCGGGTGGCGGGCTAACATCCAGTGTGGGCGCCTTGACCCCTGGGGATATGGCGGTACCATTACAGGTCAGTACTGACGATACACAGATTTGGTCGTATCTTCTCTCCCATCTGTCTAATGACACGGGATACTAGTACAGGTGTCTAAAATGTAATATTTCATTTGCTGATTCATGTTTCGCCTATATTGTGTAATCACCCATTCATTCTAATTTCTAAAACCAGAATGAAATTTGAAGGAGGTACCCCGCTGATGTCATAAAATATGACACATTTTTTGTTACAATTTCTTATGTCAATATAAGTGTCTCGTATTGACATCATGAACCAAGTTACAATTTAAGTACCAGTTTGTACAGTTATGTACCTGTATATATTTAAAAACAAAGGGGTGCAGTGGCCGAGTGGTTAAGGCCTCTGACATTCTGCTACCACTAGCTCTCCACCACTGGGTCACAGGTTTGAGACCTATGTGGGGCAGCATAGGTTTTTGTTTTTTTGGTAAAATCACAGAGCTATTGAAGGGAGCTTAACACAATAACAGACAATTGGACCAGGGTGAATGACCAACTATATGTTTAGTACTAAACCAGTGATCTACACAAATTCATGTACAAGTCAAGGTCACCGACAGTGTTACATCTAACAGCAGTCCGTCTTGTACTATTACAGGGGTCGACACTAACACTAGTCCTGGACTAGTGGATTTCAGCAAGGACTAGTGAATCACCTTACCTAACTGGTCCTTTAATTTTGACTTATGAAAAATATGATTACAAAATAAGTAAGAATATTCCTTTTTTTTTTAAATTTAGAAAACTGTTATTGTAACATATATTGCATGATAATTTTAAAAAAAATCCAAAAAACTTTTGCACATTTTTATGGCAGTTGTTATTTGAAGTCCCCTACAGTCGATTACTTTTGATGTTTCATGCTGTAGATCGCGATGTTTCCTTATCAGGAAATCTTGGACTAGTTACACTGACGAAGGACTAGTAAATAGTCTATTCAACTAGTCCTGTGGACTACCATGCAAAACAGTAGTGTCTAACCCCGTATAATGTACTGGTATGTGTACTATTTATGTGTATGTAGTATATAGCGTTTACCTGTATATATACAAGGTAGTAGTTTGTGGTCTTACCAGCTGGTTCATTAATGCACTTACTTATATATATGGCATGTGGTTTTGTTCACAGATTATGGGCAACACTAAGAAGGAGAGGGAGAGCTCAATAGATGATTATCTCATAGGATTACAGGTAAGCTGGTCTCTACCAACTGTAGGCAAGACAGTGCTAATCTCTAGGGGATTAGCCAAGAATCTCATTGTTACAGGAGACAAAGGCTTAACAGCCATCTGTATGTCATTGTATATTACATTATCAACAATGCATTCCAGTTCTTCCTTTGCATGAATTTTACCTTGACTTACAAATCAGTGAAACAACTGGAGACACATGTACTCATTTTCATTCTGTTTCAAATCAATATATTTCTTAAGATTTATCAATTTCTTTGAATTATAAAGCCACCATTTAAGATTTTGATTAAACAATGTCACATATTTTTTTAAAGAAATAACTTTCCCTATAATATGAATGCATGCTTAGTTAGTAACCTGGGGCCCACTGTCACCCCAAGACCTGCACATGTCATCAATTTCAATTTCGCTTCTCAATTTTTATAAACGTCTTTTCAAGGGTTGAACTTTGATTTGGGTACCATATTTTAGTTAAGATGTTCTGTACTGTCTGCTGAGCAGTATCAAATATCTGATGTGGGGAAATTAGTGGGTTTCAGGAAAGCTGTGTTGATGGTTCATGCTGTAATAATAAATAGGTTACTTGTGATCACCAGAGTGACAGACTAACATCACTATTCTTTTGTCATGTTAACTCATTCACCCCTGAAGACACATTTGAACTCTTCAAATACAAATGCTGGAACAGTTCATCATGAAATTTCAGGGGTAAATGAGTTAAATCCCACATATCTGTCGTGTGGATTCATTACCCCTTTGATATATTCAAATATAAAATATGCAATATTATTCTAATTTGGTTTAATCGGAATGAACCTATTTGTTGATACAGGTGCTAAAACAACGATGTTGTGCAAAGGAGTCACTGGATGTGGGCAGTTTGCTGCTGGTGAAGGGCTGGTGTAACTTCTACTCCACCGGGGACAAGAGTGTACACCACCTGGAGTTTGATATCATCACTATGGGAACCGAGTTCAAGGCCGTTCCCATTACCCCTGTGCCTATTGTGCCAACTGCTTTGTCTAAAAACCTGTCCGGGCCAATGAGTCTGAGTCACTTACAGGGGGAACCAAAAACAGGGTGTGTACTTCTGATATCCAGTCACAATCCAGACAACTACTATTTATATTATGCTCTGTATTGAATTCTCTATTATGGCATTG
Organism: Mizuhopecten yessoensis; assembly: GCF_002113885.1. Classification (NCBI taxonomy): domain Eukaryota; kingdom Metazoa; phylum Mollusca; class Bivalvia; order Pectinida; family Pectinidae; genus Mizuhopecten; species Mizuhopecten yessoensis. The sequence continues at coordinate 573,561 of NW_018407563.1, forward strand.
TTCATTATTCAGAGCATTTTATGGCCATAATAAATTCAAAATCCTTATTCGTCAAAATCATGACATTTAAACAGATGCAAAAAATACAATACTTTTACTCATATTTGGTGATAAATCTTCTAAATTCTTATCCTATGGATTTGTATTTTAGTTCACCTGGTCCTAGATGAGCTTATGCCATGGAATCATCCGTCATTTCTCAACCTTTTTCTTTAAACCTTATCCAGGTAGTAGCTGGATGAAAACTGCTGTGTCTGAAATTCAACAAGGAATATGACATGTTCTAGGGAAGCTGAAATTTTACTTCATTTTAGAGAACACTTTACCAAATTGTTACTGACAATTGCGTTTTATGTTGGTGAAAAACGATGTTGTATGACTTCAGAGCCTCATTTCTGATTTGTAGCTACCTGACAATGGACCATACAAGGAAAGTGCTGTTAGTGTTGGAGTCTGATCCCAAAGTCTTCAATCTACCTCTTGTTGGAATGTAAGTCCCACTACATGATTTTGTTACATTTATACGAACATTTTCGTCTTTGAAACCACACATATACAGAAAACTACATGTGTGTTGTTACTGGCAACATCTGGGTGAAAGCATACTATAACTTCAGTCAACTAATGAAAAAACAACTAGATACAGTTAACAAGTCATTCACCAGCATCATTTGATGTATGCTTTTGTCAGTATAGAAGCATCTAACTTAAAAAAACACACCAAAAAACTGATAGTTGACCTTTTTTTTTGTTAAATTCACAAACATATCTTGACCTTTAATACTCCTTGACATGGTTTGTTTAGATCAAAATTTGTGTGGTGATATTTCTGAATGATAAAATATATAATCATGCTCTGTCTTCTTGTGAGTGATATATTATACATGTATATCCATACATAGATTGATATCCTGGCACACTGCCAGTAGCTGTCAAAACTTGGCACTATACATCTACTTTGTTGTTTCCAGATGGGTGAGCGGTGTGTCGTTTGTGTACAGTCCCTTTGTGTGGGCCGCCTGTCTACGTTACCTCCACAACTCCAGTATCACCGACAGGTAATACACATCCCCATGTAGAATCGGTACAGATCATTAAACCAGTATCACCGACAGGTAATACACATCCTCATGTAGAATCAGTACAGATCATTAAGTCATCGCCTTTCACACCATTTCTGGAGATATGGTAACAAAGATTTTGATATTAAAATTCTATTGTTAAGAACATGGTTTATGTTCCATATTGACTTCTTTATGTATTCTGTTTCAAGCTTCGTTGTGTATAAGCCATTTGACCCTTCCTTAAATGATTTGTTTACAAATTAAAATGACAAGTTTGAATATAGGTTTTTCTCATAGTGACCCTTTCAGTGTCAATTTGTCCTTGTTTAACATATTAAGTGTCAGTGTGACTTCACTGCTGCCTGACCTTTCCAGTATCTGTGTGACCTTCTAATATGTGTATGACCTTGCTGAGGTATTTGACCTTCCCTGTGTGTATGATCTTGCATCTGTCCTTGACCTTCCCTGTGTGTATGACCTTGCTGCTGTCCTTGACCTTCCCTGTGTGTATGACCTTGCTGCTGTCCTTGATCTTCCCTTTGTATAATGACCTTGCTGCTGTCCTTGACCTTCCCTGTGTGTATGGCCTTGCTGCTGTCCTTGATCTTCCCTATTTATAATGACCTTGCTGCTGTCCTTGACCTTCCCTATGTATAATGACCTTGCTGCTGTCCTTGACCTTCCCTATGTATAATGACCTTGCTGCTGTCCTTGATCTTCCCTGTGTTTATGACCTTGCTACTGTCCTTGACCTTCCCTATGTATAATGACCTTGCTGCTGTCCTTGATCTTCCGTGTTTATGACCTTGCTACTGTCCTTGATCTTCCCTATGTATAATGACTTTGCTGCTGTCCTTGACCTTCCCTGTGTTTATGACCTTGCTGCTGTCCTTGATCTTCCCTATGTATAATGACCTTGCTACTGTCCTTGACCTTCCCTGGGTGTGTAACCTTGCTGCTGTCAATCTTTTTTGAGTCTGAATGACATTTCATTGTCTGATATGATATACCAAAAAATCTGTTTCAGGATATGTTCCCCACCAGAACCCTTTCTCCTGGTCCTATACAGCCCTGTCCACTCTAAGCCAGAGTTCTATGAAATCAGTACAGCGTCCGGTACATCCAAGATGGACTTTGACCTCCTCACGGGATACGAAGTTATCAGTATATCTAAAGTAAGTAAATGGTACACTGTATGTTAATTAAATGAACTCTTAGTTTTGTACCTGAAACACACTACCGTCAAAAAGTAAACTTTCCAGAAAATCTACTCTTGTGTGGAATTGGAATTTACATCTGAAATAATTTACAATTCAAATTAAGAACAATATGTTGGTTTGCAATTAGTTTTATATCATGGTATGCTATGTTAACAGCCTGTTATTCTGAGAAAAAAATAATAAAACATTGAAATATTTTTTATATTATAAGAATGAATACAAATATTTCTACTTTCAGTCCAATAATCCTAATGCTACATTTGATGTCGACTTAAATAGTGTCAAAACTGGACATAAGAGAGAATTGTTTGATGGAGCTCTTCATAGGTTCAGTGAAAGGTAAGAACAACTAAATTAAAGGACGAAGTCAGGAGCATTGGTAAAAAAAGTGTTAAAGATACCATAGACTGACCATTAACAGAATTTTACATTTAACTTAAAATAGCAAAAATGTGTGTTTTTCATCACTGTATTCTCTAATAAATACATAATTTTGTATATGCAACTTGATTTAGTGTAACCTTGAAAATATCACCTGAATTTTGTTTTATTTCACAGTTCTTCTTCTGACAAACCTGCCTCTACGTCAGCTCCCGTCAGTGATGAAATAACACCAAGGAATATACCTGCTCCTCACAGATCTAAGGTAAATTTGTTGTCTGGAATATTTATCACAAAAAGGGATGTTATTTTGAGGTTCTCCCGGTACCATCTTTTCTTCACAATTACTTTCTAACAAGCTAAATAAAATGTCCCCTCTTCTCAGTTTTCTCCTCGAGCATTGCCTGCTATTATGGAACAGAACATATCGGTGCATTGAAGTGTGAGCTGTCTCGTCATGCTAAGAGGATAGACAATTAATAATTTAAAAGCAATCTTACTCCCATTTCACACTGTTCAAATTTGATGTGATCAGTTACATTTCGGGTGATGATTAGAGCTACAGAAGATATAAATTGAAACAGGTTGGATGAGGGGCAGATGGGCACTTTTTTACTTATTCACCCTCGTTTAATTCAAAGGTTGGAATAGTTCATTATGATATTTCAGGGGTGAATGAGTTTAATATGATGATGGGAATCACAAAAATTGCCAGCCTGCCCTTGTACAGTTTTTAGCTCACCTGCCCGAAGGCCAAGGGTGATGATATTTGGCCATTAACATTCTGGGATGAAGGACTACCAAGTTTGATCAAATGAATGACCTTCGCCTATATTCAAGGTCACAGTGGTCAATATATGTTTAAATCTTTAAATGATTGTTCTGTATAACCAAAAGGTCCAGTGTAATGATATTTTGCCAGAAGCATGCTAGGTTGGAAGACTATAAACTCTGTTCAACCTAATGTCCTTGTTCGACATTCAAGGTCACAGGCATCATATGTTTAAATCTTTTAATAGGTTCTTATGAATCAAACACTGATATTCTGCCTGTAGCTGTATTTTAGTCCACTATTAAGATTACAATTGTGAGATTAATACCACGTGAGCGATTCAGACCCATTGGACCTCTTGTTACATCTGACAAAGCCCAGCAACAGTTACCTGAACCTTTAAACAGCTGAACTCACACACAATCCCATCTCTTTCTTGATCCTTATCAGCAGGATATAATGTTTTGCACGCTGTTGCCCAAGTAAAAACTTACTCTGACCACAAAAATAGAGCTTTTTTGACATATGTCCTTTATTTTAAGTATTTGTTAAAGTTTCCTTTATCTCTATTGTAATCCAGTATAACACATGATATCGACCGATTCAATGATACTGATGACTTTACTTTTCAATGATACAGTTGCCTGCAATGATGTCAATGGTGCCAGAAGTGTCACTGTTATTTGGTGAGGATGGACAGTCAGGGATCCTCTCTGATGCGGGACCAAAGAGATTGGCCATCAACCAGGGGCGACCTCAGAGCGTTAATAACCTCAAGGACTTCACTCCCCAGCGCCCAATGACCAACCTTTCTAGTCAGTCTGTTATGCCGGCCTACTCACAACAGCCCCCACACTACTCTGGGCACAGCAGTCAGCAGCCACCGAGGAGAATGCCACTGCACAGTCAAAGTGCCCCAGAACTCAACCAGCTCTACCATCAACAAAATGGCTGTCGTCAGCCTCGTCCCCACTCCACCACTGGCACCCAGGGCCCAGCAGTCAGCAGAGTGGGTATTCGAAACTACATGGGCAACATGGCGTTGTCTGAAGAGGATGATCAGATGTCAGTTGGTAAGCAAATGTATCCCCAGAACTCTGTGGTGACTGACAGGCGGGGCATGCCTGGCCCTGTATACCAGAACAGTGGACAAGCTGAAGCACACCAGGGTATGGCACGGGTGAATGGACCACAAGGACAGAGGATGACTAATGGCTATGATGCATACACTGGCCATCCTTTTCCAGTCTCTCAAGCATCATCAGGTCAATACCAACAGCACAGCCAACACCAAGTGAACACGAACTGTAACATGCCTCATCCTAAGCAGGTGCAGTATGGTGACTACAGCAGTCAGCAGCAGCAGCAGCAGCAGCAGCAGCAGCAAGGTGCTGAGTTGACAAGAATGCCAGATCCCATGTCGCATCCACATATGCCAAGTATGCAAGGGCAAGTACCCTCCAGGTCTGTTCAGTTACCAGTTCCTGTCCAGCCACAACCCCGAATGTCACATCCAGACCCCAGGATGGGACAGAGTGGTCCCTTCACAGCTCCCACAGGACCAAACAGGATGTACCAGCAACAAACCTACAGCCAACAAACGAGATCCAGTCAGCCACAGTCGGCATTCATTCACCACCAGCATACTCCTGCCTCTCATGGGCAGGTTTATCCAACGTCAGTCTCCAATTGTCAGCTAAATCCAATGTTGGCTTCCAGTGGTCAAGTGTATTCAACTCCCTCCTCCAACAGCTATGTGTATTCCACTGCCCCCAATGTAGGTTTGGTCTCAAATGAGCAGACACCAGCTCTCCATTCCAATGGACAGATGTTTGCCACCCCACAAGTAACCAATGGTAAGATGATGCAGCCAATGCAGGAAAAGCCCCCTCAGTTTACACCAGTGTCTGGTGGACAGATAGCCTCCAGTCAGGACCAGAGGAGATCTACAACAGAGGGCGACAGCAGCAAGTCCAGTGATGACAGCGGTCTTAGCTTCACTCCAGAGAAAGGAAACAATGCTAAAAGTAGTGCATCTCCCTCGGAAGGATCAAAGCAATCTAGTGTGCCGCAGGCTTTAGGGGGATCAAATATCAACTGGAACCAAGTTCCAAAAGAGGTGTATCAGCTCCTTCTGCAGCAGGACACCCAGCTCAAACAGTTGCAGTCCCAGATACAGATGCTCATGCATAGTCAGAGTGCCTCCACACAGTGTACAACCATGACAGACTTGCCACCCTCCATCAACTCAACTGACTCTAGGGCACAGGACAGCTCAGCTGGCCCGACGACAGAGGAGAATAAACGTAACAATATGTGTTCAGTGGGGGTCAACACCACTGTGCTGTATCAGCAGAGTAAACAACCTGTATCACTCCAGACCAGCCCTCAAAAGGGTCGACCACAACTACAGCATCCGGTGTCCTTACCCCACAGTCATTCCTCAAGTGATGGGTCCCAGCCATACAGCCAGCACACAAGCCACCACTCAAGTGAGGAGTCACAGTGCAGCATGGGCGACCCCAGACTGAGATCATCAGGGAGTAGCTCGGCCCAAAGTGAGGCTTCCAGGTGTAGCAATGATCCTCGGACACCAGCAGAAATCCGACATAGAGGGGTGCTGCCTCTCAATAGCACAGAGCGGGAAGAGGAAGTTGACGTTTCCCAAAGTGACCTTTCCCATGTGATGGACAACATGACTGTCCACAATCAGACAGTGGATAGTGTCCAGTCGGAGATTATTGTTGACCTCCCAAGCTACCAATCTTCTCCCTCCAGGTAAGTCCAGGTTCTTAATTTAAGGATCCCTGTACCACTGCCAAAACCTGTTAGTAAATGGTGGAAACTGCTATTTTCCTCTATGACTAAAGCTTTGATAAATCATTTCTGAGAAGAAAACCATATCTTGCTGCAATGCAGGACTTGTACGAGATATAATGAAGATGAAATACATAAAATATGATCTGCAACAATGTTCTGAGTGGAAAAATTCAGAGGGGCTGGACTAGGGTTTGAACATTGGACTTGAGATTGTGATGCTATTGCTCTAACCAATTGACAGAAGTGTCCTGGCCCAACTGTGCTACAGTTATATCTAAACAGAAGTGTCCTGGCCCAACTGTGCTACAGTTATATCTAAACAGAAGTGTCCTGGCCCAACTGTGCTACAGTTATATCTAAACAGAAGTGTCCTGGCCCAACTGTGCTACAGTTATATCTAAACAGAAGTGTCCTGGCCCAACTGTGCTACAGTTATATCTAAACAGAAGTGTCCTGGCCCAACTGTGCTACAGTTATATCTAAACAGAAGTGTCCTGGCCCAACTGTGCTACAGTTATATCTAAACAGAAGTGTCCTGGCCCAACTGTGCTACAGTTATATCTAAACAGAAGTGTCCTGGCCCAACTGTGCTACAGTTATATCTAAACAGAAGTGTCCTGGCCCAACTGTGCTACAGTTATATCTAAACAGAAGTGTCCTGGCCCAACTGTGCTACAGTTATATCTAAACAGAAGTGTCCTGGCCCAACTGTGCTACAGTTATATCTAAACAGAAGTGTCCTGGCCCAACTGTGCTACAGTTATATCTAAACAGAAGTGTCCTGGCCCAACTGTGCTACAGTTATATCTAAACAGAAGTGTCCTGGCCCAACTGTGCTACAGTTATATCTAAACAGAAGTGTCCTGGCCCAACTGTGCTACAGTTATATCTAAACAGAAGTGTCCTGGCCCAACTGTGCTACAGTTATATCTAAACAGAAGTGTCCTGGCCCAACTGTGCTACAGTTATATCTAAACAGAAGTGTCCTGGCCCAACTGTGCTACAGTTATATCCAAACAGAAGTGTCCTGGCCCAACTGTGCTACAGTTATATCTTAACAGAAGTCGAAGGGAGGTTACTGTATACAAAAATATAGTGCAGTGGGACAGGGGTGTAACATGTCATTCTACCAATAAAGATATCTACGAGGCAGTTGATTGATTATATCTGTGAGGCAGTTGATTGATTATATCTGTGAGGCAGTTAATTGATTGTATCTATGAGGCAGTTGATTGATTATATCTATGAGGGAGTAGATTGATTATATCTATGAGGCAGTTAATTGATTATATCTATGAGGCAGTTAATTGATTATATCTGTGAGGCAGTTAATTGATTATATCTATGACAAAAGGAAATATTTCAAAATCTTACTAACAGTAAAAAGAGGATCAAAATTCTTCTTTTCAAGCTTTTGAGATATGTTGTTTTAACAATTTTATTCTTTTATGTAGATCCATCACATCCAGAGAGACAGAGTCAAATGAGTTCAGTAAGAGTCCGCTGTCAGCTAGCATGTGTGGTGGTCACATGGAGGAGGGGGACTCGGAGGATGAAGACGTGGTCAATGATAAAAACACAAGGCAGTACTACGACAAATTAATGGTGGGTGCACTGAACTGGTTATATCATTATTGAAAAATATCAGCAAACTAGAACTTACAGCTGGAATATCAGCACACTAGAACTTACAGCTGGAATATCAGCACACTAGAACTTACAGCTGGAATATCAGCACACTAGAACTTACAGCTGAAATATCAGCACACTAGAATTTACAGCTGAAATATCAGCACACTAAAACTTACAGCTGGAATATGAGCACACTAGAACTTACAGCTGAAATATCAGCACACTAGAATTAACAGCTGGAATATAAGCACACTAGAACTTACAACTGGAATATCAGCACACTAGAACTTACAGCTGGAATATGAGCACACTAGAACTTACAGCTGGAATATCAGCACACTAGAACTTACAGCTGGAATATCAGCACACTAGAACTTACAGCTGGAATATCAGCACACTAGAACTTACAGCTGGAATATCAGCACACTAGAACTTACAGCTGGAATATCAGCACACTAGAACTTACAGCTGGAATATCAGCACACTAGAACTTACAGCTGGAATATCAGCACACTAGAACTTACAGCTGAAATATGAGCACACTAGAACTTACAGCTGGAATATCAGCACACCAGAACTTACAGCTGGAATATCAGCACACTAGAACTTACAGCTGAAATATGAGCACACTAGAACTTACAGCTGGAATATCAGCACACTAGAACTTACAGCTGGAATATCAGCACACTAGAACTTACAGCTGAAATATGAGCACACTAGAACTTACAGCTGGAATATCAGCACACCAGAACTTACAGCTGGAATATCAGCACACTAGAACTTACAGCTGAAATATGAGCACACTAGAACTTACAGCTGGAATATCAGCACACCAGAACTTACAGCTGGAATATCAGCACACTAGAACTTACAGCTGAAATATGAGCACACTAGAACTTACAGCTGGAATATCAGCACACTAGAACTTACCGCTGAAATGAATATCAGCACACTAGAACTTACAGCTGGAATATCAGCACATTAGAACTTACAGCTAAAATATCAGCACATTAGAACTTACAGCTGAAATATTGGCACACACTGTCTAGAACATCCTTGGAGTACCAGTATGCTGTAATCTTAGAACTTATAGCTGCAACATAAACTTTTGACTTAACAGTGGTTGAAACTAAACATTCTTGATATAAGAAGAGTGAGACTGGTTATATTCACCCTGTTAAAAATTGTTTGTTTACTCTTCAGAAGAAATAAGTACATGTAGTTCTGATATGACAACTAATAATGGTTTTTAGGCGTAATGTTTTAAATATTTGTTAAGATGAAGGGTGCATTTTACATAAAGCTTATGACAGAGCATGTTTTATTGATTAATGTAATTTAATCAGAGTGTTTCTCTTTATTTTAGGACAACATTCATAAGATGTTGAACCAACAGAGTGTGGAGGACATGGACGGAATGGACAGTGGTCATGTGGAGATGACCAGGGACACACTACAGCAGAGCATCATGTTAGGACAGCACCTCAGTAACATACAGAGGTAAAGCACGTTCTCTAGCCAGAGGGTGACCAGTCGGGTCGGAAACCTTCAGTTCACCAATCTGGTTATAATGAAATAGGTCAGCTACTGTTTAGGTTACATTAAGACACTGTAGAACAATAGTCCTCTATACTGACCACCAAGTCCTGCCTACTGAGTCACTCACGCTATGCACCCTAAACTTAAAACAACTATTGCAGCCAGACAATATTATCATGGCCAAACTTCTGAAACTATATTTGACGAAAGCCTACACTTTTAACATGAACTTACAATTTGACATGAACTAACAATTATGATATGAGGTTATAATTTTGACAGTAACCTATTAAATACTCAGCAGAGTTTCATAAGTTGTACATCATTTTACAAAATCAAAAAATGTGTTGTATGTATGTTGTTTCCAGTACATGTATTATCTCCAACACAACTTAAAATGATTAACTGTTACCGATTTTGTGTTACAGGTATGACGTTTCAAGTAACCCTGCTGACACAACATACATTCCCAAGATTAACTACATGTCCATGTTATTTGACTCGGACTCGGACAGCTCCATGGAAATCAACGCCATGGCAATGAAATACCTCAATGATGAGCAGCTCACACAGATGAGTAAAGCTCATTCACAAGCTGCTCGCTCAAAGGGCTTGACAAAAGGCGCGAAAGAAAATCAACGACTAGCAATGCTTAAACATGTACTACAGAATGACAAGGATTCTACCCCTAATGTGACTACGATGGGCATGTCTCCTAACGACATGACCTTTGCCACAAGAAACTACATGGAGAAACATGGCCTCCTGAGCGAGACTAACGGTGACAGTACCAATAGTGGCAACACTATGATAGACAATACTTATCAGTTAAAACTGGACTACAGTATGGCTACTTCGGGCTCTGACACGCCTGCCTATGTCACCCCAGAGGTGCATCGACACAGACCTGTGAAGGGGGGAATCACCCCCCAGAGTAGGACACCCAATAGTCACAATGTCTCTGGCAGTCCTTTAGTGCACAAACAGCTGTTAACAGATAAAATAAGAAGTCCCCAAATTAATGGCCATAGTAATAAAGATTACGGGAGCCCTTATGTAGAGAAGACACCGAAAATAGGAACCCCATATTCTAACTTTTCCCATGTGACACCTAAAAGTACTCCTACCCGTGGTGTACAGCAGTTCTCCTCCCCTCAGCAGGTGCACACCCCTGCCAGGACCTGTCAGGGAGGAGGTCAAGATAAATGTTTTACACCACAAGGTCGGGCAAGCAACAATGCCACGCCGACCCAACAACATCCTGCTTCAAGTACACGCCCACAGGGTTACCATGACTACAGCAGTCCTGCAGGGGACAACCGGCGGGTCGTGTCTGGGGACAGGGTGCTGAGTCCAATAGCCAGGGAACCATCCCCTCCTCCAACTCGCCATTCCAAGGAGGACGATGACAACATACTAGATATTACTCGTCTTAAGACACTTCCTAAGCTACTTTAATGTTGGTTGTGTATAGTTGGATCAAAGTCATTTTAACTACCAAAGATAGGCGGGTAGCAAGTAATGGTGGTGCTGATATTAGCCAAAGTGATTTTTTTATTTAAAGCAAATTATGACAGATATTTTGTAGCAGTTTTTAGATAGGCATTAATAAAATTAGGTCATGTATAAATTGTTTGTAGATAAAACGTTGATGATACAACAGTAATGAGTGATATTCAATAATAATTGTAAGCTCTGTGGATCGTCGTGATGTTAAATGTTTGTTCTGAAAGTTTAGAAGTATATATTCTCTAGATAAATAATTCTATGTATTTGTACATGTGTATGCACACAACTACAACACAAATTTGCTACTGTGATACCCTGTATACGTTGTTTTGTAAATATGGTATCCATGGCAACGTCATTAAGTTTCCTGATGTCTGTATATAAGTAAGAAGTTGATACATAAGCCTAAAAGGCCAATTATGATTATGTAATCTCTGTGAATGAAATGGCTTATAATAATGAATGAAAGTATAGCTCGTCTGTGAATGAGGGGAAAGCACGTCTGTGAATGAGAGGAAAGCTCGTCTGCGAGTGCCAAATGAACCTGAATAGTAAATTATGTATCTCACCTTTTCCCTTTCACGGTACATGTATGAAAGTATAACTATCACATTGATAGTGTTTGAATGACTACGAGAACTGTGACGAGGGAAGGGGCTTGTGTATAGATGTTTGAACAGCACTTGTTGTGTACAATGATAGCACTGTTTATTGGCGATCCCTGTGTGTAAAATGGATCTGTTTTCAGTCTGTGATATTTTGTGTTTCTGAGATTGTTTATTGTACTTTTTGTACGAGTCTCTACCATTCCTCCCAGTTTTCTCACGTTATTGCTGTCAACAGTCTTGTTGACAATATAAGATCAGGTTTTGCTTTAAATAAAAACCATAAATTCAATTTCTGAAATATAGCTTAAAAAGCATGAACATTTACCATTTTATCTGGGCATTCAATTATTATGGAAATGAGACAAGTTTTATGAGATGGTAGTTAAAGTGATGACTGGTAGCTAGTTGCACTCTTTTGTTGAAACATAATTTTAAGTAAGATTATGGCTGTCTTTAAAACAAAAACATAACTACATAGGTATTACAAAAAACTAAATACAATTTATTTCTGCCCATACTTATGAATATGATATTTTTATGATTTATATGATTTTCTGTACAAGTATTTCCATGAAGTGTCCAATCTCAATACTGTCGCTAAAAGTTTACCTTAATGCCAAATTCTTCCGTCAAGTAGATTCCTTTTATCAAAATCCTATTACCTTTGCTCCTTCAAATGGACATTAAAGAGAAAACGTATCACCATGACCAATAGGCTAAAAAATGGATTTGATTACCTTTTTCCTTTCCAAGTACATGTACTTGTGTGTAATGTATTAGACTTGGAAAATTAGAAATCTTACATGTTAAAAGCATACAATATTTAGGATCATGTTCCTTTGAATTACATTACCAAGGAAAAGTGTACCAGTTAGTGTACTTTAGCAAGTACTGTCAAACTTATTTTATCACTATGAAATAATGATAACTCAATTACATGGAAACTGAAATTATACTGTCAAAGGTAGCTTTCTCTGTGTAACTTTCGATTTCAAGATACAAATAGCTTTTAAAAGCACAATACGAGATGTTTTTTTACCTGTTATGCCACATAGTGCTATTGGTGTATTGTAAGTTTGTTTTAATTTGATAGTGTTTGAACTCTGTTAAGTAAAATGTGTTATCTTCTCAGGGTTACCACATGCTAGTGCCAGTTTGTCTCGCATTCTACCCTTGTAACCTGAAATATGTACAACTTTTTTGTTCACAGACAATTAAAACAAAAAAAATAATTTGCTCAAAGGTTTTTCTCCAAAATACTCACAACTCTGTCCGTCCCTCATTCTTGGTGTATTTTAATTCTAACCATGTATAGTGATCAATGTAAAACTAACTTATATAACATATGTATTGGCTAAATCAGGCAAATGGTTATCAAAATATTCAGTGAAGGGTATTAACGAATATACCGAAGAGACATGGGTGTCCCTTAAAAGTCTTTTTCCCTCCCTATCTGAGCTGTACAGTATAACCAGACTTATTAGATTATTTCTCTGACACATTGTGTAATCAAGATGTTTTAGTTCATTATTGCATCATTATAATTTGGTAAAGATTTTCTTATTTATCAAGATTTTGCATTCAAATTTATCAACATTTTTTGTTGTTGAAGTTAAATGGCAAGTTAACCGATTAATTCAAAAATTTGTTAAACAAAAGTAATGGAATTGTATGTACCATCCTGTTAGTAATGCATTCTTGCCCGGGGTGATTAGTCTGTTTACCAGTATGTGTGAAGTGCAGGGTATATCGGGACTAGAGGACTTGCTGTGTATTTAACGTGTGGTCATCAGTTTGAAGTGAAGTGTGAAATGAAGATGTTTAATTCATTCCATCAATAATCGTTGGTTCCATCCTTCATTTACACAACCGTTACCTGTAACATCTCGGGCACTCAGATTTTCGTTGCAAACATCAATAATTGGTCAATTTGTAATTTGAGCTCAGTCAATTAATATGTATGCATTTAGGGTAGGTAGCAGCTAGTCTAGTAAATTATATTGCTGTATTTTGTATAAGTATCTTGCAACCCATATAAACAAGACATAAGTAGCATTAGGTCTAACCTAGCATCAATGGAGACGATTCACATTACGTCTTTGTTGAGTGATGTTTCTCACATGATTTGACAGGAATACAACTGTATCGTAATTCAATAGAAGACCGTGAAGGAATCGAGTCTATGACAGGTTGGTTAACGCCATAGAAAACTAGTAAATTTATTTCTACTCAGATTCATGGCAGTGATGTACTGGGACATTATTTAAAATACATGTACAGCAATTATCATACTGTACTAATGTTCGTTCAAATGATTCAAATCAAACTTATTTATTTATGAATTTCTAAGATGATTATTATATGGTATTTTTTAAAGGAAATCAATTAATTTAATTAGTAGTAAATGTAGTACACAAAGTTACACCCCCCGCTCCCTAAATTAGTCATTTCTCTTTAAAAAAAAAAAAAGGATTTTGTCTCTCAAATTAAAAACAAAACTTCTTAAATAATGTTCAGATTTTAATGTTAACACTTCATCAGTATATGAATTAGTTGTGCAGAGTAACACTCCTTTTGCCAAAATAAATTCAAAACTACTTCTCCTGAAATACTGCATCGATTTCACTTTGTCTATAGACAAGGTTGTTGTAAACTGGTAGCTGCATTTCAGTTTTAGAGTATTTGTTTGGACTAATATTCCCGTGTTGTTTTCAGTCAGATCTATCAGAAATACTTGGATTGATTGTTTTCAGTTAAGGACACACTAACACGGATGAGTGGGGGTATTTATGTAGGCTTTTGTTTTACAGTTATAGTTCCCTCTACTATAGATAAAAGTAATTATCTACTCTGATGTCTCGCCCTTCGAAAGGGTTTAAGCCAGTAAGAACACCATAGCATAAGTAAGTATCAGTAAAGAAAGTTATCAGAATCTTAGTCTATAGCTTCAGGCATCGAGTTTATACTGATGGTAGAATGTCTAGATGTTTTGTTTTTTATCTGTTTTAATATTTTTATGTATTTGTTTAGTACTATTTATTAAATTATGAGTTATTTTTGTAGAAACTGTAAAGAACAAAAATATCTTCAATAAATTATTTTATAACCTAAGCTGTTTTTATTTGTTAATTACGTGTCGAGGGCATTGATGGAGCCAGGAGGTTACAGATAGTTATTATACAACTTAATTGTTGTGAGCATTTTCATCAAAGGTAAGCATATTTGCTGTTTAAAATGTGAGCCCTGGTTTCCTCCTGTGCTTGTGATGGGGAGATCACCAACAGTTAATAAATGAACAGGGAGCTTCTGTTTGGTTAATAGAGCATTTTCTAAAACTGAAGTCTATTCCAAAATGTTGCCCCCATAATATAGTGCACAAGTTTGTTCTTTAAAGTGATTCATCTTGAAGCAGTTCAAATGTTTGTTAGTTCAGTCCACGATTTACCTTAACAGTTCTGATTTTAAATAAAATAAAATATACTGTAACTGTAAGAGAGTGGTGTGCTTCCACCAGGGATAAATCCAGCGACCTTTAGCTCTCTGGTCACACACTCCAAGGCAAGATGTTCCATCTTGTGTGCAGCTAGAAGACGACTGTAATCCTATTTACATTTAAAACTTTCCACACTACTCTCCTTGTAAATATGTTTGTCCCTAACCAGTTTTAACTTGCAGTGGAGATCAAATCAGCGACCCCAGCTTCCAAGCCTGCTGCTTTACTAAATAGAAGTTCTGTCTAGTATTATGTTAGAAACTATAAACTTGAGCCTTGAGGTCAGTGATTTTTGTCAGCTCACCTGGCCCAAAGGGCCAAGTGAGCTTATGCCATGGTGCAGCGTATGTCCGGCTTTAATATTTTACTTTAAACAACTTCTTCTTAATAACCAAGAGGCCTAGGGTGATGATAATTGGCCAGTAGCATGCTTGGATGAAGGGCTGCCAAGTTTGTTCAAATAAATGACCTTCACCCATTTTCAAGGTCACAGGGGTCAAATATGTTAAAAACTTAAACAACTTCTTCTGAATAACCAAGAAGCCTAGGATAATGATATTTGGCCAGTTACATGCTGAGATGAAGGGCTAAAACTTTGTTCAAATGAATGACCTTTACTTAAATTCAAGGTCACAGGGGTCAAATATGTTAAAAAAAACTGTATAAACAAAAGGCATAGGATGGTGCTTTTTGGTCAATAGAATGCTGTGATGAAGGGCTACCAACTTTGTTCAAATGAATGACCTTCATCCATTTTTAAGGTCACAGGGGTCAAATATGTTTAAAACATTTAAACAACTTCTCCTGAATAACCAAGAGGCCTAGGATAACGATATTTGGCCAGTAGCACACTGGGGTAAAGGGCTACCAAGTTTGTGAAAATGAATGACCATGACAAATATTCAAGGTAACTGGGCTCAAATATGTTTAAAACCTTTACACAACTTCTGCTGAATAACCAAGAAGCCTAGGATAATGATGTTTGGCCAGTACCATGCTGGGATGAAGGGCTACCAAGTTTATTCAAATGAATGACCTTGACAAATATTCAAGGTCACAGGGGTCAAACATGTTTAAAACCTTTACACAACTTCTGCTGAATAACCAAGAAGCCTAGGATAATGATATTTTGTCAGTAATTTGCTGTGATGAAGGGCTACAAAGTTTGTTCAAATGAATGACCTTGACAAATATTCAAGGTCACAGGGGTCAAACATGTTTAAAACCTTTAAACAACATCTTCTGAATAACCAAAATGCCCAGGGTGATATTTGCCAGTAGCATGCTGGGATGAAGGGCTACCAAGTTTGTAAAAATGAATGACCTATATCTATGTTCAAGGTCACAGGGGTCAAATATGATTAAAACTTTTAAACAACTTCTTCTGAATAACCAAGAGGCCTAGCATAATGACTTTTGGCAAGTAACATACTGGGATGAAGTACTACCAATTTTGTTTAAATGAATGACCTTGACATGTATTCAATGTCACAGGGGCAAATATGTTTAAAACCTTTGAACGACTTCTCAATAAGCAAAAGGCCAAGGGTAATGATATTTGGCCATTAATATGCTGGGATGAAGGACTACCAAGTTTGTTCAAGTGAATGACCTTCACCCATATTCAAGGTCACAGGGTTCAATATGTTTAAATCTTTAAATGACTTGTTCTTTATAACCAAAAGGTCCAGGGCAATGATATTTTGCCAGAAGTGTGATAAGGGTTGGAAGACTATAAATTCTGTTCAACCTAAAGTCCTTGTTCGACATTCAAGGTTACAGGCGTTATATGTTTAAATCTTTTAATAGGTTCTTATGAATCAAACGCTGATATTTTGCCTGTAGCTGTAGTCCACTTTTAAGATTACAAGTGTGAGATTAATACCAGGTGAGTGATTCAGGCCAATTGGGCCTCTTGTTCTAAATAGATTAACAGACATGGAAGATATTCGATATCATTTTGGAAGGCATTTTTCCATTTTCAAAACTCACCCAAATCAAACAGGAGACTTATTTTTTGTAGTGTCTGTATGATGGTCAGTATTCCAGGCCTTGGATAGAATGTTGAAATACACTACTACAGATCTGACGCTAGAAACACTTTTAGAATCAACTCTAAAATCTAGCACAATGAACCATATTAAGGACCATGAGGAAGATGAGCCTATAGCCAAACATGCATTTACCCTCAATAGAGAATGTCTTTACTGTCGTCAGACCATCTCGGAAAGGTCAAAATCATTATTAACTCACCTGGTTCAAAGGACCGGTGAGCTTATGGCATGGCGCGGCATCCGTCGTGTCTGTCATTCGTCTGTCGGCCGTCAACTTTTCCTAAAAATCGCTACTAGTTATGAACAACCAGGAGGATTTTGAAGAATTTGCTATGTTTCTAGAATTGGTCCCTGCCCCTCTGCCCAAGGTGTGTCAGACCCACCGTTGATACAAAATAAGTTCCCCTTCACCGAATGATGCTTTCGACCAAATATGGATTTTAAAGCTATTTTTCTATTTTCCCTATTTTACAAAATTGATTGCCCTTCCCCCATAGGATGCTACTGTTCAAATTTGGTCATAATACCTTCATCCCAATGGAAGACAAGAGGCCCAGAGGGCCTGTATCACTCACTGAATGTGTTTTAAATAATTGGTATGAAGTAAGGATGTAGCACTCCATGGTAGGTGCTGCAAGTACATATGAATTTTCAGAAAGATCCATCCAGTACTTGAGATATAGCGAGAACAAACTTCAAACAGAGCCCCACCCCTATGCCCCTAGGGGGGTCATACCCACTGTTTATACAAAATTAAGTCCCCTTGGCCCAAGGATGCTCCAGACTGAATAAGGATAAAATCCCTTAATCCCGATGGTCGAAGAAGGATTTTAAAGGTTATACCTCTATTTCTCCTATTGGGCCCCGCCCTTCTGCCCCCTGGGAAACCACACCCACTGCTTATACAAAATTGAGTCCCCTTGACTCAAGAATGCTCCAGACTAGAATAGGATAAAATTCCTTAATCCCTATGGTAGGATTTTAAAGGTTTTACCTCTATTTCCCCAATTGGGCCCCACCTCTATGCCTCCAGGGGGTTTAGACACACCGTTTATACAAAATTTGTTCCCCTTTACTCAAGGATGCTTCATACCAAATTTGGACAAAATCTTGTCATTCGTACAGAAGAAGGTATTCGAAGAATTTGCTGTTTCCCCTATTGGGCCCTGCCCCTCAGGTCCCTGGGGGGCCAGACCCACAGTTTATATAAAATTGGTTCCCCTTTACCAAAGGATGCTTCAGAACAAATCCTTTCATTCCTACAGAAGAAGAATTTTTAAGAATCTGCTAATTTCCCATATTTGGCCCCCAGGGGGGCCAGACCCGCCATTTATACAAAATTGCTTCCCCTTCACCCAAGGATGCTTCAGAACAAATATGGAACAAATCCTTTCATTCCAACAGAAGAAGGATTTTAAAGAATTTGCTATATTTCCCCTATAGGGCCCCACCCCTGTGCCCCAATGGGGCCAGACCCACCATTTATACAAAATGTGTTCCCCTTCCCCCAAGGATGCTTCTGACCAAATATGGAACAAATCCTTTCATTCTTATAGAAGGAGAAGGATTTTAAAGAATTTGCTATATTTCCCCTATTGGGCCCGCCCCTCAGGCCCCCAGGGGGGGCAGACCCACCAATTATGCAAAATTGAGTCCCCTTGGCCCAAGGATGCTCCATACTGAATTAGGATAAAACCCTTAATCCCTACGGTAGAAGAAGGATTTTAAAGGTTTTACCTCTATTTCCCCTATATGGCCCCGCCCCTCAGCCCCAAGGGGGGCCAGACCCACCATGTATACAGTCCCCTTGGCCTAAGGATGCTCCAGACCAAATTTAGTCAAAATCTACTGGGCAGTTCAGGACTAGTAGCGTTTTAAAGGAAGCTCACCGTAAGGACCAGGTGAGCTAAAAATGAAAGGGAATATGTTTCTCATTTTATGAAACATTGTTTTATTTGAAATGAAACACATAAAAACAAATACAAATGACAATATTATTGCATAAAGGAGAACATCTTTTGTTTTCATTCTTCTTTTTACAAAAAGTTTAACTGTGTTATTTTGTCACTAAAAACTCATGGATATGAGATCTGCCAGAACTGTTACAAAATATGTGTAAAGAAAAGTAGATCCGTACTGGACTTCTATGAAAAAGTAACAAACATAAAATAAATGAAAGAATCAGACATTAAATCAAGTGTACTGTGTAATGTAACACAACTGACCCGCGACCTTGAAAATGCATGCTCAGCATGCTACTGGCCAAAAACATCACCCAAACTTTTTTTTTGTCATTCAGAAGAAATCAAAGATATTAATACATTTAACCACAATGACTGTTAATTATATGCAAGTTGTTTAACAGATTTTCACACATTTGACTTATGTGACCTGAAATATAGGTCAAGGTCATTAACGTAAACAAACTTTATTTGGTGTTTTTTTATCCCATCATGCAACAGACTTGAGATCTCATCCCACTGCAATGTTTTCCTCCTATAATACAGTAACCTGCCCTCAATTTTGTTCTCGATGTTACTGTAACATGGATGGGCCAGGCAGGCAATCTATTAAAATTAGACTTGTAATTCCGCTCCTTTAATATACAGATTGGATCTGATTTTGCCGACTGTTATGCGGCGCCGGTTAAAAGTTTCTCGCCATGTACCCTCTAACACTTTTGGAGTAGGTGATGAGTATAATAAAATGAAGTCCAGGGTTCTATCCCGACCTTGCTTTGCCAAATTTTTACACTCAGAACCGCTTTTAATGATCAAACTTTTTTTTATTTTGTCTTTCCATATTCAAAGTTTATGGTTTACATTCAGAAATGATTGATCAAAGCTTTTATCATCCCATAAAAATCCGGTTCTAATCTGCAGTTAGTTTTTTGGGGGGTACGAGGATTCCTAATATTATATCTATCCTAGCTATTTCAATTTCAAAAGTATTTTTATTGACAATACATATATAACACAAACATATAAGTTAAAATTAAAGAAGATGTTAGAACAGTATTGACAAAAGAATCAGACACCAGGCTATGCCTATATCAGTCTTCTTCTAATTCATTTATCTACGTATTAGGCATGTACAATGATTAAATAAGAATGTTGTGATTCGTTTTCCTCTCACACACATGCACACCCACACCAGCTTATGTGTAATACTCATTGTTTAAGGGACAAAACTTGCCTGAATAATAATAATAATAATAATAACAATAAATGAATATTTATTTGGAATTTATCTAGCATGTATATGTAAAGAAATGTTTTGATGATTTAATATAAAAGTCAACATGTATAAGAATAGTTTTATTTAATTGGTCAGATGCATTACTAATACCATATAATAAACAGTACAGATTTGAATATCCTAATAGATTATAAATAGTGGTAATATGCCTAAAATTTGAATACAGAGGACATTGAAAGAAAAAATGTATTAGATCTTCCCTCTGTGCACCACATACACAGGAAGCATCATCAATCAGATGGTCTTGTAACTTATCAAAGTTAAGATCACTTTTAAAATTTCTTAGCTGACATAACATGATGTTAAGTTTCCTCGGAACACAGTTGATGAAAGTTTCTGAGACAGATGTAAAAAAAAAAGTTTCTTTTTAAAAGATAAAATTGAGATAGAATCTCGTCGGTGCTATCAAGTGCATTCCATTTGACTATTGTAGAAGGGAAGAAGCTATTCATATAAGTAGCAGTTTTTGTCTGTGGTATTTTAAAGAATCTGCTATTTCTGTAGGTATAGTTATTACTTCCATTTAGAAATGGTTGAATGATATCATCGAGATAAGTTGGAGTGTAATTATTAAGAATCTTATACATTAATGTTAGTTTATGATTTTGTCTTCGGGACATCAGCGTTTTAGAATCCTTGCAAAGACATCATGTAAATACCACCCTTTTATTTGTTCAATTATGTGCACATTGCTTGTTAAATGTATGAAAGTGATTGCAAGCCTTTGTTGTTTGTTTTCACAATTATAACCATTACTATTATCCATATGTTGTAAATTAAAGCGCCTTAGAGTAGTTTTACAAATGATATAGGGCGCTATATAAATGTTGTATATTATTATTATTATTTTAATGTTTCAAGTTGTGTTTCAGTATACAGAATGTGATGAGATGTACCTCGTCTAGTTGAACTGATTCTAAAAGATCTGATTCAGATTTGGTATAATTATCCCATACTATATCAGAATATTCTAACACAGGACTTATACAAGAGACATATAATGTTTTTAATGTATTCCTTTTTAAAATCCTAAGAATACTTAGTCTAGTTAGCTCTTTTATAAATGTTTGAAATGTGATCTGCCCATGTCCCTTTACTGTTAAACTTAGTCCTAAGTGAGTATGGTGTTCATGTTGTGCAATTGGAGTATTGTTAAATAGCAGTTGAGGATGATTGTTAATGTGTCTAAGAGAGAAGTTAATAGCTACAGTCTTATTCGGATTGAATAGGATCTGCCATTGCATTGACCATTCAGAGATTGATTCAAGATCATCATTGTGCATGTTAGTAGGGGTTGTAAGGTCATTGTTATTATTTACTATAACATAGAGAGAGGCATCATCTGCAAATAGTTTTATTCTGTCTTTGCGTATTGCAGAGTTATCTGCTCTTGTGAGCAGGTATTGATTGTTACCTCATTTGTTTGTGAGAGCAACGTCATCAATTTTTGAGAAAACGACATAATTCTCACACAAACCAATGACGTAACAATCAATACCTGCTCACAAGAGAAGATAACTCTGCAATACGCAAAGACGGATTATTAAAGGTTACATTGTTAGTAATAACATAAATAAAAAGAAGAAAGAGGAAAGGACCAAGGGCAGATCCTTGAGGAACCCCTGTAGAAATAGGTTTGGTACTAGATTTATAACCTTCAAAGATAATCCTTGGTTTTCTGTACAGATAAGTAAGCTCAAAAGCTAAATTTTGCCCAATCATGTTCCCTATTTTTATTTTTAGCTATTCCATGTATCCTATTCTTTTATCTTAATTTATGCAGTATTTCACCAGTCATCCAAGGTTTGTCATCAGGATGGACAGTAATTGTTTTATGAGGTATATGGGAGTTAGTAGCAGAGTTTATTCTGTTTATAACAGTGGAATATATTTCATTAATGCTAGTAGTGTTATTAACTATGGAATCCCAATCATTACTAAGTAGTTCATTATTAATCGCATCCCAATTAGCTTCATTGAATTTATATATAGGTTTCTTGAATGGTTTATTTTTTAGTGTTTTAAAACAAATGTTAGCAAGAATGGAGCAGTGATCACTACAAAGAGGGAAAAATACTTGTGTTGAGTTAAATTTTTTAAGATTATTAGTAATAAATACATCAATTAAGGTAGCAGTAGTGTTTGTTATGCGTGTTGGTGATTGTATTAAGTTTTTAAGTGATATTTAGTAATTAACCTTGCAAGATGTGAATTAGGTTCCAAAATGCTATCAAGTTTATTCCAGTAATTTTTTTTGTATTAGGTCTATAAAGGCAACATAGAAGTTATTTTTTGTTAGAAGTGTTAATTTCTAGGATGACAAGTTCCATGTCTTCGGTTTCAAGATCAGTTCTGTGATTTATTATGAGGTTGTTTTTAGTATATATCATAATACCACCACAGTGTTGTGATTGTCTGTCTCTACGATATGAGTTGGGATGTGATTTAATTTGCAAATCAGATTCAGCTATTTCATTATTCAGGTGAGTTTCAGTAAGACATAAGATGTCATAGTCAGTGAATTCAGTATCTTTAAAATCAACCTTGTTCCGAAGAGATCTAACATTTAAGTGAATTATTGATAAATCATTATAGTAGTTACTTTGATTAATACTGATTGATGAGGGACCTGGATTAGAGTGAATATTTCTTGACATCAAAAGTAGTAGTTTTATAACAAACAGACTGCATATAATATCTTGAGTATACATGTAGTGATATCATATTGGTATTACAGGCAGTAATAAAGCAAGATCTATAGCATAGCTAACAATCACACACAAACATACTACTAACATTTGAAAAAAAAAAAACACTGTTAAATTCTGCAGAAACTAGAGGAAAGAAATAACAGAATGTGGGAAACAGTAATTTGATATATTAAATATAAATTTTATAGGGAGTGGTATACTGAAGTATTATCAGCACACTTAATAACTATCCTAGCTATAGGCCTACTGGTTACTCAGTTTGTTAAAGGCTTGAACATACTTATGACCCCAGTGATCTTTAAAGTAGGTCAAGGTCATTCATGTGAACAAGCTGACATGAAAGTGGAATTATAATTATCTAGTGCCTATTTTTGCCTGCAGTAGAATGGGATCTGCAAATAACATTATTGCTGTAGTACTTCATTATGATGCATGAAACTTGTGAATTGCTCTAGAAATGTAGAAACAACTGTAACCTAAGTGCACTAATATGAGTCAAGAAACAGTAAATCTAAAATACTACTGTAATGACATTTCTCCCACGATCACTGTAGGTTTCCTCACCCATGACTCATTAGATCTGCTTCGAGTTTGTGAACAGTTTTGATAACCCACTAGTGGGCAACACCCTGGAGGTGATTTCATTGGTCAATCTGTGATTTATTACGTCATATATAACAATGCTTTTCGACATGCTCTATGGCAATTGTTTCCCCATCGGAAATTCACATGATGTATTTTCCAAGGTAAAAAATACGGTTTTTTTTTAGATAAAATATGAATATTATGGGAACAACCTGTCCCCAAACTCGTGGTGATTAGTTATCACGTTTATCTAACTCTCGTTAGTAAATTTTCAAATTGTAAGACACTCGTTAAACCTCGTGTCATTATACAAATGGAGGATTAACTAACTTGATTTAGATAAACATGATAACCAATCACCTCTCCTAGGGGAACCTCTATTTAACTTGGATTCACCGTTTCTTGTCAAGGGAATATATATATATGCAATTATTTTTTTATAATTTGTAATTGTAATTTCAACGCCATGTATGTGCGCAAAACAATCTATCAAATGTCCCTTTCAGCAAAAAACAACATTTTAACCCCTATGTAGCTTTAATTAACTCTACCATGCATTAATCTGGACGAGTCCATTATAGTGTTAAGTGGTGAAAGGGTTAACAGAACAGAGTTTCACCCATCGTTTAATTTGACATTGCTCCAAATACAGGATGACCAAAAATTACTGCCATCATTCTTTTGGAGGGAAAATGAGCTCACAAAATATCTACACTATATGCCTGGAGGACATACTTAAATGCATTCTCATACTAGACATGCATAAAATTCATTTAGAAATCACTATTGATGACAAAAATGTTCTACATCAGCATAAAGATCCGTACTCCAAATCCTGAACTTTGTATTCACATAATTGAAAACATAACAAAGTTTGATCTAAATCAATTCAAATATAATGCTGATACCCTGAAACATGAACTCGTTTATAAAACTTTCATACACTCACCTATCAATACAATTATAGGTTTATTAAGACACATTTACCGGTACTGCAGTAGCTAGAGGTATAGCAAGAGGAAAAAAATACATGTACAAACAGAAGGCTACATCCGTTCCAAAATCTCATCCCGAGGGGGAAACAACACTTTACTCGAGACACAAGATTAACATCTAAGTAAAGTTTGTCGAAAACTTTCCAACGACAATTATTATAGGAAAAAATCCAAAATTGTAAATAGGCAATCGTATAATTTTAGGAATTTTTGTAAACATTTGCTTATTACAACTGGACGAGTCAGAAATGTTTCTGTCCTATATTCTATATTTGGGCCCTGCATTTATACAACACTGAATCCTCTTCATCCAGGGACAATTGATAAAATGCTAAAGATCATAATATAATGTTGATCTTCAGTTATCTCTTAAATCAAAGAATCTGTTGGTATTGAATGTTTAGCAAGCAAGAAACTTATCAATATATAAATGTGATAGATGCACAGTACTATTTATATATAAAACAAACAATTTATTCTTAGACCAGTTATAAACACCAACTCAGACTAAATCAATACAAACAAAGATTTTTCTTTTGATTTATTTAATAAATCTGATATCCTCTCTTTGTAATTTAAATTTGACAATTTTACACAAATATTATAACACATGACATATATTAAACTATTACAAATAAAAAAACTGCAAAAACAACTTAACATAAGAAATTGAGAGGTCCTGCATAAATGAAAGCACTAAACTGATGTCGAGTTAACTGTTTCTTCATTTACTTCAGCAGGATTTCAAAACAATATCACGGACTATTTATATAATTATTCATCTATGAGAACATATGGCAAAATATGCAAAACGTCACCATTATATGATGAACTTGACATGGTTTGTGTCCAATCACACCAACTTCCATATGTATTACGGACACCATTTACACCTTCCCACTGTTCCTCTAGCACACGATGAACATCTTGATCACTCACAGACACGCCTTCCACTGGAATAGGTTCAGACACATCCTCTGCATCCTCTGTATACACATTATCATAATCAATAGGTGGAAGCAAATTATAGGCCTCCTCCAAAGTTAATGGTTTTACGCGTTCCTCCGTAGGTACACTATTGCTCTCTGTATCAGCAAGTTCTACCTGTTTAACCTCTGCTGGGCGAAAACTTGTGTCTCCGCCTGAACTGTTCGTCACGTCTACCTCTAGACTCGAGTCATATTTACCAGGTGTATATGGAGATTCTTCTTTGTTGATTTCATATTTATTTGGCGTAACAGATGTTTGTAAAAATTTCTCAACAAGTTCCGTTTTTGTCTTGCTGAGAGTAAGATGAGACCTGATAGGAGTGGAGGTGTCCGGTTTCAGTCTCCGTTTTTTACCCACTCCTGGAGGAAGTACAGAATCGGGCACATCAGATTCTTTGTGTATCTGATTTGTCTCTATATCTCGGATAACACTACGTCCCAATGCTGCGCTGCCACTCTTTGCTTGCAAGTCTGCTATTAGCTGGGCTGTGGTTTTCACTTTGGGCGTCTTCCCAGATAATGTTGCTTTTTCTGATGTCACTTTTGGTGTGGTATCAGTTTTTAACAACAGATTAACATTTCTCTTATTTGAAAAACTGCCTTTGCCATCGGGAGTTGAAGCACTGGGGCTATGTCCAATTTCTGATAAACTTGCATCAATGCTTGATAATGTGGATTGCAAGGAGCCATTCATAGCTTTTTTGTATGATCCGCTACAATTATCACTGTTTTGCATACGTGCAATTTTACTGGGGTGCCCCGAGCCGTTCACATCCTCTCGTGATCGCTTTTTGTTGGCAACATTAGTTTTTACATTCAAGCTTTGATCTGGCTTTGTAGCCTTAATAGCCTTTGGTGGAGAGACTGTTTTAGAGACTAAAGGAACGTCACTGGAATGATTTGAACTGTTCTGGTGTCTTTCCTCAGTGTTATTATGTATGGATGAGTTTGATAAACTCTCATGAGATAGATTTCTAGGCAACCTCCCTCCAGATTGTTCAGGCCCATTACAGACTGACTGTGGGGTCAGGGGCCTACTAGTACTTCCACATTCTGAGGGTGTGAGAGGTCTGCCCAGACTGGATTCTATAGAGCCTGATGGAGATGCTGCACGACTGGAATTCTCAAGTACTGCTACCTTAGACGAGTTGATGGATACCTTAGACGAGTTGATGGATACCTTAGGCGAGTTGATGGATACCTTAGGCGAGTTGATGGATACCTTAGGCGAGTTGATGGATACCTTAGGCGAGTTGATGGATACCTTAGGCGAGTTGACAATTTTTTGGTTAAGACAATATTTCGGAGAATCAGTTCTTATTAGGTTTGGAGATTGTCCCATCTTGGAATTCTGAGGCAAATTGGGTGTATTTGGTTTACTTCTACCTCGTTGTTGTAATTGCTGATTAGGAGTATTTGGTTTACTGTTGAAAGTTGCCGGACTCTGTGGCAGTTTTGGTGTACTTGGTTTACTTTTAATTCTTTGAGATAGCTGCAAGTTTGGTGTTGTTGGTTTCACCGAATGTGATTTTGAAGGACTAGATCGAACACTTGCATTTTGTGCATTCACTCTGTTTAGTGCCGGAGACACTAACTTTTGTGGGAACGCTGGACTGTTAGGACAAGATGACGCATCACCACCCTGAAGAGACGACCACTGGGTGTGCTTTCTAGCTATCGTTTCTCCATTATCTTTATCACCATTAACAGGACCATGATCGGACTGTGGAGTGGCTGATATAAGTTTCTGCCAGTTCCGCACCAGTTTCTTTGCTCGTTTGGCCAATTGATCATTAGAAGTTTTCCTTCTAAGTTCATTGACAGTCCTGCCGATCCTTGTTTGCTGTAAACAAAAAGAAAAGGACATCTCATCATGTATTTATGAAACTTGATTTGATCAAAATTCTTTCAACCACAGGTTAATTTGCCATATATATAACCCTTCCCTTCTCATGCAGTCTTTTTTTATTTTTTATTTTACACAATATTGTGTGCCCCCCCCCCCCCCATCTAAATAAAAGGATATTTTAAACAAATCAAATAATACTTGCAAGTAATGTGTGAAGTTTTTCATTAAAGACAAAGTTGAAAATAGTTTAATTTTAATTACTGTCCTAAGGTCATTTAAGAACATCAGTGATAACTGATAAATGTCTTGGTCCATTATGTGGTATCGGTGATTAGGAAGGCGATACTCCATAATGGACCAAGACATTTATGAGTACAGTTGAATGTTCAAAAATTGAATCAATCTTTCCTACTCTCTATCCTGTCCATGAGAATTGTACATGTAGTGCTTTCCTTACAATGTAGAAGTTGGATAGCAGAAATTGCCACGTCTTATTATAAACAAAAGACATTCACAAACCTCCAAGGCCTCTCGGGTGATTGGATATGTCTCCAACACGGTGATGACCGCCAAAACTCCTGCCATATCGACCACCTGCAAAACACAGAGAAATAATTATTACTGTTCAAATAAATAGGTTTAATGAGATATAAAAGAAAACATTAACGCTAGACTGCTAGTAAAATTGTTCAAATTATTTTGTTCAGTAAGTGATAGTTGTTATGGAAAGACATCTACTTTATAAAATATATAACACAGAATGAGAATTTACTGTTGGAAATATCCCTAACCGATATGTGGACCAAAAAGTGCAGTCTCATCTTGCGTCCCTGATGACACCATTTTCACACAAGTTTCCCATTTAATTTATACTCTAAACACTAGTGCTGTCCATCATAGGAAAAGCAGAATTTGGTGACTTTCAATTGACCACAATAGACATTATATTTTCAAAATCATAATCTAAAACATGTAATCCCTTATAGTTTCAATTTTGAGATGTATGAAGTGTTAGTGCAATGGAACATCATTTCTTGTGTATCTGGAAAGGTTTATAGTGGATGGTAGGTTAACGGTTAATGGTTAACATTTAAGAATCAACTACATTCTGTCAAGAGTTACAGTCTGGTTCCAAACAGGATTGCAGACAAATCAATGTGCAACTGATTTGAAATTTGTCTGCAATCCTGGTCAATATTATTGGGACTGTAATTCTGAACTGAATACAGTTAAATATTTTCTAAATGGTTCAGTCAACATTAAGTATCAGCCAGCTATCTCCAACACTGACACAACACAATTGTAATGATTGAACAATTGACCCTCACCCCATGTTACTGCGTCTCATAGCACACTGCTCACTTGGCAAGGTTTACAAAGTTGCAATGCATAATTATAACCCCCCCAAAAAAAGAATAGAATAAGATTGAATGATATATTATTTTAGTTGTCAATTGATATTTTTTACAAAATGTCCTGTAAACAATCTGCATGCAGCAAGATGCAATTATCTCACATACACCCAGTCAGTACAGTAACAGAGAAATATTGCAGAATTTCACCATGGTATTTAAATTTCAAGTTTAAAGCTTAATATCTATTACCAAACTGTTAGCGGTACATCTCTTAAATTTTAAAACCCTTAACGTTTCCATCTTTGATATCCAATCGAAAAAAGTGATCAAAATATTCATCATCAAGGTGTTACAGGCGATTTATATTTTGTCACAACATTCTAATGGTGATGATCTATTAGAAGATATATGAATTTAATCCCCCCTTAAGAATTTAATTTGTTTAGTTAGAAATCGTATTTGATTAAATATCTCAAGTATGTGCTATCCATTTTAACATTTGACTCGCCAATCAAAGGAGAAAGATTGACATGACTTTTCTTTTTACATGATCATAATAGTAAAATAGAGACATTGTTAGCTACTGTATAGTGTACATTTATGTATGTCAGTATGTAAGGCTGCATAGTATTTATTTTTTTAACTCATCTAAGTTTCCTGAAACATGAATCAACTTAAGTTTCGGGGTAAAAATCACAACAAAACTACATCATATTATACTACAGGATGTAAGCCACACAATGCAGTTTAGATAGTCAATACATCCATGTAATAAGTAAAGTTAATCAATTACAATCCAAACAGATTCTAATGCAACCATGTAGATAAGGCCTAATATCTTGATCTATTAATAGAGAGGAAATGCAAGAGATGACCCAAGATGACACTAAGAAGTGTATAAACCATACTACACGTGCACCAATACTGTAGCTTTTCAAAATAAAGTTTAGCATTAGAAATTCAGGCAATACCTATCTAAACACCACAGCATCAGTCCATACCTGAGGGACCATTCCATTTTATTGTACTTATAAGCAATCAATAAATACTGCGATGAAGTTCAGATACTTTGATCCAAAACCATGTGGTTTCATCGGCTATATTTAGACAATGGTGAAGGGATACTGTGAGGATCAAATGACCGGTTTCGTGGCGATTTCATTACATGTACCCAACTGGTGTGCGTGTAAATTAAGCGACACGTTTCTAGCCATAAGCCCAAGGCAACAAAATGTGCCAGACACACGACAGCAGTCATAATATGACTGCACAAATAAGGGCAACTTGTATAATATTCACTATGCAATTGTTTTTCGATAATTATTATCATGTTCATAGATCGAATAAATAGCATTAAAACCGACATTAATGGTAGAATTTTAGACCAGCCTTAATTATATCGGACCATGCACGCGACAACAGCACAACTTTCTCCCAAACTGCAACAGTCGTGTATCGGACTGTTCACTATCGGCCACCTTCCTCATGCCGGGACAAAAAACATCGCATAACCGCATCCAAATACCAAATTTCTTACATTATTATCTTCATCAAGAGCCTTCAGCAACTTCTCCTTTATTTCGACAGGAGTACACTGCATTGGGATGCCCAAAAGCCCCCAACTGAAGGGAATTCAGCCAACAGAGTGACCGATATCGTCCCACCAGTATGGCGGCCCTCCATACATTGTGCGAATCTGTGCAGCGCATTGACATCTGGGAAGCCTCTCCAATAGCGTGACGTAGAATGACGAACGACAGCTCGGCCTAACTCGTGCGCCAATCGACCCCACGTGATTATGCTAATGTGGTAATATGACGTAGAAAAAAGAGTGCCCATTTGAAATTAGAAATTACGAACTAAGACCATTTCAGTGGTATTTCTAATGCGTCTATTACACAGTGAATTTATTTGAGCTACTAAAGCAGGTGAACTTTTTGTATCATAACAGCATGTTATAAACTTAAATAATCAGTTGTAAATATTTTCCACTAGATGGCGTTCTGGATATGACCTTTTCGGAAATGTATCGGTTAATTTTATTGGTGAATTAAATGTTTTTCTTATGTGTCTTTTGATTGGATACATCATTAGTCGTTCGGAAGCTTGGGCATTTTCTTTCTTTGTAAGGGCAGTTATTGAAAGGTTCCGATAACAAAAAAGTATTTCCGGCATGTAAAGACTGAAAATTGCAGAATCGTCATGAAATAATGCATTAACAGCAAGTCTGGTTAAAATGGTAGGTAACAGTTTGAGTAAGCAAACACTTTCAAGATACGGGAAGTGTATGTCCGATTAAAACACCTGTAAATTGTAATGTATTGTTTAGCACGTCCCGTTTCCAAACGTAACACGACCACGTGTTCCGTGCTCCATCCCCCCCCACAAGACATACTTACCACAAACATTGTACTGTACTTACCTCGTCACCGGGGGTTAATTACAAATGACTGAAATACACATGCTTTACTGATATGGGTCACAGCACACATGTGGTTAGAACTATAACTGTATTTTTCTTTATTATAAATGTAAAATTACCAAAAAAATGATTCGATGTTTATTTTTATATTAAAAAAATAAATATAAAATCTTCTTTTCAAAGTGTCATTTTCGTTTTAAAAGAAAATTATGTGAAAATAATTCAAAATACCTATTCCAAATAGGTTGATACAACTCTTATATTACATGTCTTGACAGCTATATAGCTAATTGGTATTGTAGTAGGACGAGGAATAGTGATAAAGATGGTGCCATCGCTGGGGCTCAAACTCGCGACCCTTGGCTCTCCAGCCCAATGTTCTACTGCTGAGCTAAAGGGATAGCTCGAGTTTCCTCCAGCCTTTTCACTACTCCTACAACATAAGAGGCCGCTGTCAGCCTTTTTTTAAATCGGATATGATTTTGCCTAAGTATCTCTCTGTGTAAACCTCTAATACTGTTGGAGTAGCCCTGACACCAGACTTAAGACCATTTTACATATTGATGTATGGTGTGGGGCCACAGCCGCTACTATATGAAAATGTGGAATTCTACCACACCGTTTGGTATCGGGGAGTTTTGAGGTGGTGACAACAAAAGTCTACTATGACACAACACATCCCTCCACATATATCGATAAATGGATTATTTATTGATTCAAATCAGCTCTTATTATCACAGAGTCCTCAGTTTCAATCGTTTATAAACCTCCTACCTGAGCAAACACCATTTTGCAGGTCATTGGAGTGACTAATCAACAAACCGTACTGATCTGGACCAAAAACGGAAAATATTATTCTTGTTTAGAAGATTTCTGGACTGTGTCTTTTTGTTTACTAGTCACTCCCAGATACCAAACAGTGTAGGGAATTCCACATTTTCATATAGTAGTGTGCTCTAGCCCCACACCAGACATCTATCAGTTAAAATGTTAAAGTCTGGTGTGCATGTCGGGGCCAGTGGAAACCCAAGCTATTGGTAGTGTACTGGACGTAGAGCAGGGGTTCATTCTTTATCTTAATAAAGAAGTTTTGTATTTTAATTAGAAATTAAACGCCAGTGCTTATTTCAAGAAAGGAAAAATACTCTGCCAGACCAGGATTCAAACCTGTGACCTTATAAGGACGCTTTAATCTGGTTGCTGTTCTTGACTCTGTCAAGTTCTGCTACATTCTTCTCTTTATACCTTCCCACCCCCCAACAAAGTTAGAGGGGGGGAGGGGTATACTGGATTCAGCTTGTCTGTCCATCTGATATGGTGATATATTGCAATACAGAATGAATATACATTTGTATTGCGAAATGAAACCTGATATGTTGTCATAGGAAAGATGTGCTCATTTTTAGGTCACCTGAGACAAAGGCTATTTTAATCGCCTTTTGTCCGTCGTCCGTACATTTTCGACTTCTCAGAAACCGCGGATCCAATTTCAATAAAAAAAATTGCAGGAATCTTCCTTGGTCAAATATGCACCAAAATTGTGAATAATTTGGTTCCCTACCCTAGAGGCTCTGAGGGGCGGGGCTAAAAGTGGTCAAATTGGCTTAAAATTTTAAAATCTTCTCAAGACCCAGATATACTGGAAACCAATACTCTTCAAAGGTGGAAGGGTCCTGTGGTACTTTATCAAAATTGTGAATTTCATGACCCTCAAGCTTGATGTTTGCCCCTGGGGAGGGGGTGAAATTTACTATAGTTTATATAGGAACATGCAACTTTTGGGTATATTTTGTTCATTTTCTACTGGAAATCATTCAGACTTGATTTACATTATAACCATGAGATGACAGTTTGATACTTTGACATAACTAACCCTGTCTCGACCCCAGGGGCTGAGGGGCGGAACCCAAATGGGATCATTTAGCCAGAAATTTCATCTTCTCCAGACTGAGATAGGCTGGAAATCAATACTCATCATAGATGGAAGGGTCTTGAGGTGCTTTATCAAAATTTGTGAATTTTATGACTCCCAAGACTCCATGTTTGCCCCTGGGGAGAGGGCGAAAGTTTACTATAGTTTAGTTAGGAAAATGATACTTTTGGGTATGTTTGGTTCATTTTCAATTGGAAATTATTCAAACTTGACAGACATTATAACTATGAAACGACAGTTTGATACTTTGACAGATTGGGCCCGGGCCCGCCCCAAGGGCTGAGGGACAGGGCTAAAAGGGGTCGAATTTGCTTAAATTAAAAAATCTTATCCAGACCAAGATATGCTGGAAACAAATAATCAACATAGATGGAAGGGTCTTAAAGCGCTTTATCCCCTGGGGATGGGGTAAAGTTTACTATAGTTATATAGAAAAATGATACTTTTGGGTATATTTGGTTCATTTCCAATTGGAAATCAACTCAGTTGACCGTTAAGGCCCATGGGCCTATTGTTATAATAATAAGTTTTCAGAATGTTATCAAACTTAATCATGTATAATATGGATCTCAAAGATTTTAGATTTTTGTCAAACCAACCATCTATTACAAAATTGGAACTAATTCCCACCACTATTAAAAGCCTGTTTTATGCTTATTGGCATATCTGTTAGAATTTGTTGTAGTTTGCAAAGTTAAAACACCAAGCAGAATGAGATACATAAAAATAAGATTTTAAAAAAATATTGTGATACAGCAATGCAATATTTCATCTCTGTATTGTGGTACGATATGATATACCTGTGTATTGCGATATTACCTGTTTTCCAATATATTGCGACAGCCCTACATTTGTCCATTTATGGCCTCATCAGGCAATTGTGAACTTTTAGCCATAAGTTGTCTGATGAACTCATTAATGGGCAAAAGCATTAGCGACTCTGTGTAACTGTTTGTTTATCTTTATTATACCGATCCAACCGACACTTTTTATTGATACATATTGCAGATACACAGGGATACAAGTGACTGATAACAACTGTTGATAAAATGCTGTACATGTCATTGTCCTGTTATCTCCCTTGTTGTGATGAACACCTGTCTGTGTTATCAGGTTTGGGCAGGTACTCTTTACCTACAAAGTTTAATTTTCATATGTCCATGTACAGCATCGGTTCTGCTTAAATACATTGAGTAATTTCTAAAGGACTAACTTCAACATGTTAAATTTCTGTGAACGTTGGTCAAGTTTGCAAACAATCATTATTCATCTCTGTGGCTACAGAAACACCACACTACATTCATGTCAATGTAATACTGCTCTCATTGATGAAATGCTGCTTTAACACCAGTTACTTTCAAATAACTGGTATGAAATATTTCTGTCGCAGAGACAGCTGTTCACTTAATATATATCAGACGTATTATTATCTTAAGTTTCATTTTAACCTTATATACATGTAATGTATTATAATAATTTTTGCACTGAAATATATGAATATAATTTCAATGTTTGAATACAGTAAATATAGATTAACATTAATGCGTTACTGAGAGAACATATTTCATTTATAGCAGGCTGTATTGTTGTTGTGGAATATTGGTATCATTCTTCTTTGCTTACAGCTTATTTTCTTTTGTAAGGTCAAAATATGAATAAGAATATTTAAACAATTATTAAAACAAAATGTAAATGTCCTAGATTTCAAAACGATCACTCAGAAAATATGAGTACCAGGTAAACAAAATATACAGTGTATTTTCATTCGTTGTAAAAAGATTAATTTGAAAAGTTGTCACTTGATTAATGTAAAAATGCTAGATATGGCACGATCCTTATTTACAAATGGTCTTGAAATAAGTTTTCTATCGGTTTTAAGCCTGGGAAGAAGAAGCCGTTCATTGACAAGAAGAATGCAGTGACCTTCCACCTTGTCCACAGAAGTCAGAAGGACCCACTTCAGGCCAGCGAGGAGGCGTCCAAGCATGTCCTGCTGCAAGCTGTCACTAAAAAGGTTAGCCAGCAGAACCTAAGCATCATGTCGGTGAAGAAGAGTTAATCTAAAAACAGGCTTTTTGGTCATAAAAACCTATTTCTAGAAACATTATCAATGAAAATATGATGCATTAAAAGTCACTATACTGCTGTACAGTTGCTAATATTCACGAGGGTTTTAATTTTGCGAATGCATTTAAATTTGCAAAATAAAAACCCTCATGAATATATTTTGAGATAGTCAGGTTGTTCGATGCTATTAGTTATAAGCAATTGGAATTCTTTGCGAGGTGTTCTGAAAAAGACTTACCGAAATTGTGATGGAGGTTAGAAGACTGGTGAGTGGTCGACTATTTGAAGTTGACTGAAATAATTTCTCACCACATCTTACCGCTGTTTATTTTCCAAAAGTTCACTTAATATGTTTGTAGGTGTAGCTTGGTGGGGAGGAATATGTTGATGTTATGTTTTGTTGTTTGGACTTGATGAAGCAGAAGGAGGAGGAACACAAGTATACTGTTATATTTGTGTGAGTAGAGCTTGGTGGGGAGGATGAACACAAGTATAATGTTATATTCGTGTGGGTAGAGCTTGGTGGGGAGGAGGAACACAAGTATAATGTTATATTCGTGTGGGTAGAGCTTGGTTGGGAGGACGAACACAAGTATAATGTAATATTCGTGTGGTTAGAGCTTGGTGGGGAGGAGGAACACAAGTATAATGTTATATTCTTGTGGTTAGAGCTTGGTGGGGAGGAGGAACACAAGTTTAATGTTATATTCGTGTGGGTAGAGCTTGGTGGGGAGGACGAACACAAGCATAATGTTATTTGTGTGGGTAGAGGTTGGTGGGGAGGAGGAACACAAGTATAATGTTATATTAGTGTGGGTAGAGCTTGGTGGGGAGGAGGAACACCAGTATAATGTTATATTTGTGTGGGTAGAGCTTGGTGGGGAGGAGGAACACCAGTATAATGTTATATTTGTGTGGGTAGAGCTTGGTGGGGAGGACGAACACAAGTTTAATGTTATATTCGTGTGGGTAGAGCTTGGTGGGGAGGATCAACACCAGTATAATGTTATATTCGTGTGGGTAGAGCTTGGTGGGGAGGATGAACACAAGTATAATGTTATATTCGTGCAGGTAGAGCTTGGTGGGGAGGACGAACACAAGTTTAATGTTATATTCGTGTGGGTAGAGCTTGGTGGGGAGGAGGAACACAAGTATAATGTTATATTTGTGTGGGTAGAGCTTGGTGGGGAGGAGGAACACAAGTATAATGTTATATTTGTGTGGGTAGAGCTTGGTGGGGAGGAGGAACACAAGTATAATGTTATATTTGTGTGGGTAGAGCTTGGTGGGGAGGAGGAACACAAGTATAATGTTATATTTGTGTGGGTAGAGCTTGGTGGGGAGGAGGAACACAAGTATAATGTTATATTTGTGTGGGTAGAGCTTGGTGGGGAGGAGGAACACAAGTATAATGTTATATTTGTGTGGGTAGAGCTTGGTGGGGAGGAGGAACACAAGTATAATGTTATATTTGTGTGGGTAGAGCTTGGTGGGGAGGAGGAACACAAGTATAATGTTATATTTGTGTGGGTAGAGCTTGGTGGGGAGGAGGAACACAAGTATAATGTTATATTTGTGTGGGTAGAGCTTGGTGGGGAGGAGGAACACAAGTATAATGTTATATTTGTGTGGGTAGAGCTTGGTGGGGAGGAGGAACACAAGTATAATGTTATATTTGTGTGGGTAGAGCTTGGTGGGGAGGAGGAACACAAGTATAATGTTATATTTGTGTGGGTAGAGCTTGGTGGGGAGGAGGAACACAAGTATAATGTTATATTTGTGTGGGTAGAGCTTGGTGGGGAGGAGGAACACAAGTATAATGTTATATTTGTGTGGGTAGAGCTTGGTGGGGAGGAGGAACACAAGTATAATGTTATATTTGTGTGGGTAGAGCTTGGTGGGGAGGAGGAACACAAGTATAATGTTATATTTGTGTGGGTAGAGCTTGGTGGGGAGGAGGAACACAAGTATAATGTTATATTTGTGTGGGTAGAGCTTGGTGGGGAGGAGGAACACAAGTATAATGTTATATTTGTGTGGGTAGAGCTTGGTGGGGAGGAGGAACACAAGTATAATGTTATATTTGTGTGGGTAGAGCTTGGTGGGGAGGAGGAACACAAGTATAATGTTATATTTGTGTGGGTAGAGCTTGGTGGGGAGGAGGAACACAAGTATAATGTTATATTTGTGTGGGTAGAGCTTGGTGGGGAGGAGGAACACAAGTATAATGTTATATTTGTGTGGGTAGAGCTTGGTGGGGAGGAGGAACACAAGTATAATGTTATATTTGTGTGGGTAGAGCTTGGTGGGGAGGAGGAACACAAGTATAATGTTATATTTGTGTGGGTAGAGCTTGGTGGGGAGGAGGAACACAAGTATAATGTTATATTTGTGTGGGTAGAGCTTGGTGGGGAGGAGGAACACAAGTATAATGTTATATTTGTGTGGGTAGAGCTTGGTGGGGAGGAGGAACACAAGTATAATGTTATATTTGTGTGGGTAGAGCTTGGTGGGGAGGAGGAACACAAGTATAATGTTATATTTGTGTGGGTAGAGCTTGGTGGGGAGGAGGAACACAAGTATAATGTTATATTTGTGTGGGTAGAGCTTGGTGGGGAGGAGGAACACAAGTATAATGTTATATTTGTGTGGGTAGAGCTTGGTGGGGAGGAGGAACACAAGTATAATGTTATATTTGTGTGGGTAGAGCTTGGTGGGGAGGAGGAACACAAGTATAATGTTATATTTGTGTGGGTAGAGCTTGGTGGGGAGGAGGAACACAAGTATAATGTTATATTTGTGTGGGTAGAGCTTGGTGGGGAGGAGGAACACAAGTATAATGTTATATTTGTGTGGGTAGAGCTTGGTGGGGAGGAGGAACACAAGTATAATGTTATATTTGTGTGGGTAGAGCTTGGTGGGGAGGAGGAACACAAGTATAATGTTATATTTGTGTGGGTAGAGCTTGGTGGGGAGGAGGAACACAAGTATAATGTTATATTTGTGTGGGTAGAGCTTGGTGGGGAGGAGGAACACAAGTATAATGTTATATTTGTGTGGGTAGAGCTTGGTGGGGAGGAGGAACACAAGTATAATGTTATATTTGTGTGGGTAGAGCTTGGTGGGGAGGAGGAACACAAGTATAATGTTATATTTGTGTGGGTAGAGCTTGGTGGGGAGGAGGAACACAAGTATAATGTTATATTTGTGTGGGTAGAGCTTGGTGGGGAGGAGGAACACAAGTATAATGTTATATTTGTGTGGGTAGAGCTTGGTGGGGAGGAGGAACACAAGTATAATGTTATATTTGTGTGGGTAGAGCTTGGTGGGGAGGAGGAACACAAGTATAATGTTATATTTGTGTGGGTAGAGCTTGGTGGGGAGGAGGAACACAAGTATAATGTTATATTTGTGTGGGTAGAGCTTGGTGGGGAGGAGGAACACAAGTATAATGTTATATTTGTGTGGGTAGAGCTTGGTGGGGAGGAGGAACACAAGTATAATGTTATATTTGTGTGGGTAGAGCTTGGTGGGGAGGAGGAACACAAGTATAATGTTATATTTGTGTGGGTAGAGCTTGGTGGGGAGGAGGAACACAAGTATAATGTTATATTTGTGTGGGTAGAGCTTGGTGGGGAGGAGGAACACAAGTATAATGTTATATTCGTGTGGGTAGAGGAATGCAAGTTTGTTGTGTTTTGTGTGTGTTGGTACAGTGTGGTAGATAAAACAGTGTTGAAATATTTAATTCTGTTGTCAGGACTTTGAAGAGAAGAAAGAGGAGGAACAAAAGTATGGGGTATTTTACGATGATGAGTACGACTACATGCAGCACCTGCGAGAAACTAACGAAGCGTGCGAGCTGGAGGCTGTTGACGTCAACCGTATACCATCAAGACAGGAGCAGCAGGTATAGAACAGATTTAGTGGTTTATATTATCAGTATCAGATCTATTTTTATAATATGTTATTCGCAAGAACTTTTTTGCCTTGCAAATTTTAAGAATATGGAACAATCTTCCGGAAAATGTGATATTAGCACCGAATGTAAACACTTTTAAAACTAGACTGGATAAGCATTGGGGGAACCAGGAACGCTTGTATAATTATAGATCTGAGATACGTTAATGATCCAAGTCCAGGAACGCCGGTATAATTATAGATATGAGATATGTTAATGATCCAAGTCCAGGAATGCCGGTATAATTATAGATATGAGATACGTTAATGATCCAAGCCCAGGAACGCCTGTATAATTATAGATCTGAGATACGTTAATGATCAAAGTCCAGGAACGCCGGTATAATTATAGATATGAGATATGTTAATGATCCAAGCCCAGGAACGCCTGTATAATTATAGATCTGAGATACGTTAATGATCCAAGTCCAGGAACGTCTATATAATTATAGATCTGAGATACGTAAATGATCCAAGTCCAGGAACGCCTGTATAATTATAGATCTGAGATACGTTAACGATCAAAGTCCAGGAACGCCTGTATAATTATAGATCTGAGATACGTTAACGATCAAAGTCCAGGAACGCCTGTATAATTATAGATCTGAGATACGTTAATGATCCAAGTCCAGGAACGCCGGTATAATTATAGATCTGAGATACGTAATGATCCAAGTCCAGGAACGCCTGTATAATTATAGATCTGAGATACGTTAATGATCAAAGTCCAGGAAATCCTGTATAATTATAGATCTGAGATACGTTAATGATCCAAGTAACGTCACATTCATCTGTTGTTAAACATTTCAATGTTATGATTTAAAGTCCGGTGAAGAGGATCTTTATATATCCTGTTTTGGTCAATAAACTTCACTTGTTTCAAGAGTTTTATATATATACACTAATGTATTTTGTAAGTTGGTACATATTGATATATATATATATTTATTAATTTGAAGATTAATTTATTGAATTTTATCTCCAGCCTGCCTTTATAGAATTATTGTAGATTATACACGGAAATTTAAAGACAAGTCAGTGATGATACATCAAAGTTGATTACATTACACATAACCAAATAAAAAAGAAAAACATTTCTGATTATTAGTGAAGTAGATGTTATTAATAGTTGACATTAATCACAATGATATTTGATCATTGACAATAGTCACAATGATACTTGATCATTGACAATAGTTACAATGATATTGCTAATACTTTATTTCACGAAACTTTCACTGTATATTTACCTATGTACTAATGTTAAATGTACCTGGTCCATTCGTTAACCAAACTTTGTATAAATGAAATAAGGTGCCTCCAAACATTTCCTGTTTTACACCACAAACCTTTCCTTTCAGGCTGCTAAAATCCAACTCCCATCCACAGCGTTTGCATCAGATATAGAAACTGGAGTAGGGCTTTTAAATAAGGCAGCCCCTAGCACAGGTAAACATTAATGGATATTTTTGAAAGCCTAACAGATATGAGGTCAACTGCGAGTAAGTATAGAGAAGGTTCCATGGCTCAAAATGCTCTGATTTCTTTTAAATTGTAAGTCATTGAACCTTTAGCTTGTTTTGACTAATAACAAATTCAAAGTATGTCAAGGTGTTCAGAACCACTGCTGATACTTTTAAAGCCAAAGAAAATCTGTATGCTTTCAATTTTCTGATTGTATGCAATCATGACTAAAGATTTAGAATTGAAAATTGTATTAAAAGACTGGAATTTTAAGTTGGTTGATATAATAACACAGAACACTATACTAGAGCTGAAGTAGGAAAGTCGTCATTTGTGTTTTAAAATCTATTTTCGTTTTCTGGACCCTGAAAAATTTTGATTGTGTGAATATTTTAAACCTGACTGTATCTAACCTTCACAAGGACCCTAAAAGCATCTGTTGTTTGAAGCTTGACTATCTATACAGGGCCAAAGCTTGACTGGGACCCTGGAAACATCTGTTGTTTAAAAAGCTTGAATATCTATACAGGGCCAAAGCTTGACTGGGACCCTGAAAACATCTGTTGTTTAAAATGCTTGACTATCTATACAGGGCCAAAGCTTGACTGGGACCCGGAGATAGTTGCGGCTCTTGATGATGATTTCAAGTTTGACGATCCTAACAACCAGCTAGATGATGATTTCATGGAACTGGCTAACGCTGAGGGGACGTTTGCAGACGGAAAAGAATTGGACAGGTGAGAATTGGATAAATAATTTGAACAAATCTAAACAGCGTAGAGGGAAGGGTATTAATTCAGTGAGTGAGTAAAGGAAAACATTGTGTACTCAAAAGACAGATGGTATTAGAAGGAACAAACTGGACAGTAAGGAGGTGATGGTTTCAGACAGGACAAAATGGTGAAGCCAGCGTGAAGGTTTCAGACAGGACAAAATGGTGAAGCCAGGGTGATGGTTTCAGACAGGACAAAATGGTGAAGCCAAGGTGGTGGTTTCAGACAGGACAAAATGGTGAAGCCAAGGTGATGGTTTCAGACAGGACAAAATGGTGAAGCCAGGGTGATAAGTTAATAGTTCATTAAATAAAAATATTTCTTGCAACATACCTTGATCAGAAAATTTACAAAAACATGAAAATACTTCTTTGAATAAAGGAAATGTAAATATCCACGTAATTATTTTAAACAAAACAAGGATACTGAAGATTTGATAATGTACACGTAAGTTATGAGGAAACACATGATATTTCGTTACCCGAGCTCAATGAAGAGACCTTATCATGGAACCCCTGAAGTTTGCAAAAAATATGTGGTGGGGGGACTTATAAAAATGGCTCAATAATGCCTAAAATAATGGTAATTTGTTGTCAAGAATGTTGTTAGAATTTCTGGTGGATTATGTCAGCCGATTTTCAGTTTTGATAATGCTTAAAAATTGAAGTAGACATATCAAATGAAAAGAAATTGTAATTCTCACTACAGTAAGCTTCCAGTGTAAATGGCAATAATACCACATTTATTGATCCACCTGACGATAGGAACCTATCTGGTATATTGATAGATGGAAGAAATATCTGTCTTTGTTGGCAGAATTACTGCAAATTGGAAAAATTGAAACAACTACCTTCATCTCCCTAATTCATGCGCACAAATGATGATCTTTCGATACCTGAGCTCTATGAAGAGATCTTATCATGGAACCTCTGAAGTGTGTGTGTTAATCTAAGAAGTCCTGTTAATACTATTGTGACACTGGGAAGTATTTAGAAGGAGTAAAGGTGACAGTCAAGTCCTTGTTTAAAGGAGATACGTGTAACAGTAGAGAAGTCTAGAGAGAGATCCTTGTTTTATGTATCTTTTTGTTAATATTTTATTCACTGTAGAATTGGAATCAAGACGTATAACAATTTGTATGTGGTGTAATTCAGCATTAAAGAATACTGAAGAAAAGTTCCAAGTCCTCTATCGAGTAAGTTAGAGGGAGGACAGAATAGCAGTACCATAGTAAACATTGATAGCTGTAACAGGTTTTGTGTCTGATGATGACTTTGTGTAGTAAACACATTATGCTTACAATTAATCACATATAAAAAAACTAGTGTATTTTAAGGATTGAAAGACTCTTGTTTATAATATATCTGCAGCGTTGTGATTGTGATAAGGATGTGACATACAGATGATGTATACACAGATACCTGACCTCACTGAAGAGATCTTATCTAAGGAACCTCTGATGTATTAGTACAAATGTTAATTTTTATTGATTACATAAAATATTGAGGGTTAGAAAAAAGCAACTATTTTTGTTCTATTCAATTCTTCTTTTTTGGTGAAATGAAACTTTTTCCAGGTCTTGA
This sequence comes from Mizuhopecten yessoensis, assembly GCF_002113885.1. Taxonomy (NCBI): domain Eukaryota; kingdom Metazoa; phylum Mollusca; class Bivalvia; order Pectinida; family Pectinidae; genus Mizuhopecten; species Mizuhopecten yessoensis. Next base: position 616,597 of record NW_018407563.1, read on the forward strand.
TTAAAAATAACCTATCTTCTACCTATACTAGTTATCCTGGCTAGTTCAGTGTAATGTGTGTGATACCTATTGCCAGTATTGGTATTATAATGGTAAACTTCTTTATTAAATCTGCAAAGGTCTTGTCTGATATAGGAGGTAGACTTTTCTCACCTGTAAAACTTGGCAATGGACCAAAACTTTAATTTCGACGCAAGCAGTCAGTTTATTTACCATGAATCAATGATGGCACTGCCATCGGTAGACACGTCAGCTATTCAGAGCAAATTACAATACTGAAAGAAAAAAATGATCCAGTAAACAATTTACATTTTATTTTTTATTTTTTCATTTCCTTCGTCTCCCCTACCATAATCCATCACATTTAACAGAGGACAGTTACTGTAAGTAAATACTTGTCCCAATAATTCCACACACAGATATGATGATCTTTCGATACCTGAGCTCTATGAAGAGATGTTATCATGGAACCTCTGAAGTGTGTGTGTTAATGTGTTTGAATGAAGGGAAGCTCATAATTACAACCAAACTATGTCTTGAGTAACTTGTATGAAAAAACAATGATGGTGAAATAACCATTTTCAAAGAAAATCAGCAACATTGTTCCGAGTTTACAAATGTGACCAGGAGAGATCAAGATTTGAACCCTGAACCACTAATTGTTAGACTGTAGCACCAACAAAATGTTGTTACTCGTTTTAGATAGTATTTTCTTTTTCTAGATTTCATAAAATAGCTGACAATTACGATATCATATCATTCCATTGTTGGCTTGTTAATGATGGCAAGGGTTTTCATCGATAAGTAGGGACTTGAATTAATTTTTAAAATACTAGCTATAGAATCCTTTAAAATGCCAGTACCTTAAAACATTTATTCGCATCAAAGTCCTTTTAAGGAGGTGACAAGTGTCTGGATTGAAAACACGAGTTGACGTTGTCCCCTTCAATAATCCATTCACAATAATTAGAGGAAACATTACTTTAAGTAAATACTTGTCCCAATAATTCCACACACAGATATGATGATCTTTCGATACCTGAGCTCTATGAAGAGATCTTATCATGGAACCTCTGAAGTGTGTTTGTTAATCTAAGAAGTCCTGTTTAATACTATTGTGACACTGGGAAGTATTTAGAAGGAGTAAAGGTGGCCGTCAAGTCCTTGTTTAAAGGAGATACATGTAACAGTAGAGCAGTCTCGAGAGAGATCCTTGTTTTTGTATCTTTTTGTTAATATTTTATTCCCTGTAGTATTGGATCAAGACATATAACAATCGTTTGTGGTGTAATTCAGCATTAAAGAATACTGAAGAAAAGTTCCAAGTCCTCTGTCGAGTAAGTTAGAGGAAGGACAGAATAGCAGTACCATTGTAAACATTGATAGCTGTAACAGGTTTTGTGTCTGATGATGACTTTGTGTAGTAAACACATTATCCTTACAATTAATCACATATTAAAAAAACTAGTGTATTTTAAGGATTGAAAGACTCTTGCTTATAATATCTGCAACGTTGTGAGTGTTGATAAGGATGTCACATACAGATGATGTATACACAGATACCTGACCTCACTGAAGAGATCTTATCTAAGGAACCTCTGATGTATAGTTGTATAGTGTACAAATGTTAATTTTTATTGATTACATAAAATATTGAGGGTTAGAAAAAAAGCGACTATTTTTGTTCTATTCAATTCTTCTTTTTTGGTGAAATGAAACTTTTTCCAGGTCTTGATTAAAAATAACCTATCTTCTACCTATACTAGTTATCCTGGCTAGTTCAGTGTAATGTGTGTGATACCTATTGCCAGTATTGGTATTATAATGGTAAACTTCTTTATTAAATCTACAAGGGTTTTGTCTGATATAGGAGGTAGACTTTTCTCACCTGTAAAACTTGGCAATTGACCAAAACTTTAATTTCGACGCAAGCAGTCAGTTTATTTACCATGAATCAATGATGACACTGCCATCAGTAGACACGGTAACTATTAAGGGCGAATTACGATACCGGGGGGAAATAATTGATCCAGTAAACAATTTACATTTTATATAAAAAAAATCATTTCCTTCGTCTCCCCTACCATAATCCATCAACTTTAACAGAGGACACATTACTTTAAGTAAATACTTGTCCCAATAATTCCACACACAGATATGATGATCTTTCGATACCTGAGCTCTATGAAGAGATCTTATCATGGAACCTCTGAAGTGTGTGTGTTAATGTGTTCGAATGAAGGGAAGCTCATATTTTTAACCAAACTATGTCTTGAGTAACTTGTATGAAAAAATAATGATGGTGAAATAACCATTTTCAAAGAAAATCAGCAGCATTGTTCCGAGTTTACAAATGTGACCAGGAGAGATTAGGATTAGAACCTTGAACCACTAATTGTTAGACTGGTGCACCAACAAAATGTTGTTACTCGTTTAAAATAGTATTTTCTTTTTCTAGATTTCATAGAATAGCTGACAATAACGACAACATATCATTCCATTGCTGGCTTGTTAATGAAGGCAAGGGTTTTCATCGATAAGAAGGGACTTGAATTAATTTTTAAAATACTAGCTATGGAATCGTTTAAAATGCCAGTACCTTAAAACATTTATTCGCATCAAATTCCTTTTAAGGAGGTGACAAGTGTCTGGATTGAAAACACCTGACCTCACTGAAGAGATCTTATCTAAGGAACCTCTGATGTATAGTGTACAAATGTTAATTTTTATTGATTACATAAAATATTGAGGGTTAGAAAAAAGCAACTATTTTTGTTCTATTCAATTCTTCTTTTTTGGTGAAATGAAACTTTTTCAAGGTCTTGATTAGAAATAACCTATCTTCTACCTATACTAGTTACCCTGGCTAGTTCAGTGTAATGTGTGTGATACCTATTGCCAGTATTGGTATTATAATGGTAAACTTCTTTATTAAATCTGCAAGAGTTTTGTTTGATAAAGGAGGTAGACTTTTCTCACCTGAAAAACTTGGCAATTGACCAAAACTTTAATTTCGACGCAAGCAGGCAGTTTATTTACCATGAATCAATGATGGCACTGCCATCGGTAGACACGGTAACTATTAAGAGCGAATTACAATACCGAAAAAAAAAATTGATCCAGAAAACAATTTACATTTTATAGATTTTTTTTTCATTTCCTTCGTCTCCCCTACCATACCCATCACATTTAACAGAGGACACGTTACTGTAAGTAAATACTTGTCCCAATAATTCCACACACAGATATGATGATCTTTCGATACCTGAGCTCTATGAAGAGATCTTATCATGGAACCTCTGAAGTGTGTGTGTTAATGTGTTTGAATGAAGGGAAGCTCATATTTTTAACCAAACTATGTCTTGAGTAACTTGTATGAAAAAATAATGATGATGAAATAACCATTTTCAAAGAAAATCAGCAACATTGTTCCGAGTTTACAAATGTGACCAGGAGAGATCAAGATTTGAACCCTGAACCACTAATTGTTAGACTGTAGCACCAACAAAATGTTGTTACTCGTTTTAAAAAGTATTTTCTTTTTCTAGATTTCATAAAATAGCTGACAATTATGATATCATATCATTCCATTGTTGGCTTGTTAATGATGGCAAGGGTTTTCATCGATAAGTAGGGACTTGAATTAATTTTTAAACTACTAGCTATGGAATCCTTTAAAATGCCAGTACCTTAAAACATTTATTCGCATCAAAGTCCTTTTAAGGAGGTGACAAGTGTCTGGATTGAAAACACGAGTTGACGTTGTCCCCTTCAATAATCCATTCACAATAATTAGAGGAAACATTACTTTAAGTAAATACTTGTCCCAATAATTTCACACACAGATATGATGATCTTTCGATACCTGAGCTCTATGAAGAGATCTTATCATGGAACCTCTGAAGTGTGTGTGTTAATCTAAGAAGTCCTGTTTAATACTATTGTGACAATGGGAAGTATTTAGAAGGAGTAAAGGTGACCGTCAAGTCCTTGTTTAAAGGAGATACGTGTAACAGTGGAGCAGTCTAGGGAGAGATCCTTGTTTTATGTATCTTTTTGTTAATATTTTATTCACTGTAGGATTGGAATCAAGACGTATAACAATCGTATGTGGTGGTAATCAGCATTAACGAATACTGAAGAAAAGTTCCAAGTCCTCTGTCGAGTAAGTTAGAGGAAGGACATAATAGCAGTACCATTGTAAACATTGATAGCTGTAACAGGTTTTGTGTCTGATGATGTCTTTGTGTAGTAAACACATTATCCTTACAATTAATCACATATAAAAAAACTAGTGTATTTTAAGGATTGAAAGACTCTTGTTTATAATGATATCTGCAGCATTGTGAATGTTAAAAAGGATGCCACATACAGATGATGTATACACAGATACCTGACCTCACTGAAGAGATCTTATCTAAGGAACCTGTGATGTATAGTGTACAAATGTTGAATTTTTATTGATTACATAAATAATTGAGGGAAAGAAAAAAAAAGCAACTATTTTTTTCTATTCAATTCTTCGTTTTTGGTGAAATGAAACTTTTTCCAGGTCTTGATTAGAAATAACCTATCTTCTACCTATACTAGTTACCCTGGCTAGTTCAGTGTAATGTGTGTGATACCTATTGCCAGTATTGGTATTATAATGGTAAACTTCTTGATTAAATCTGCAAGGGTTTTGTCTGATATAGGAGGTCGACTTTTCTCACCTGTAAAACTTGGCAATTGACCAAACCGTTAATTTCGACATGAGCAGTCAGTTTATTTACCATGAATCAATAATGAGACTGCCATCAGTAGACACGGTAACTATTAGGGTGAATTACGATACCGAAAAAAATTGATCCAGTAAACAATTTACATTTTATAGATTTTTTTTTCATTTCCTTCGTCTCCCCTACCATAATCCATAACATTTAACAGAGGACACATTACTTTAAGTAAATACTTGTCCCAATAATTTCACATACAGATATGATGATCTTTCGATACCTGATCTTTATGAAGAGATCTTATCATGGAACCTCTGAAGTGTGTGTGTTAATGTGTTTGAATGAAGGGAAGCTCATATTTTTAACCAAACTATGTCTTGAGTAACTTGTATGAAAAAATAATGATGGTGAAATAACCATTTTCAAAGAAAATCAGCAACATTGTTCCGAGTTTACAAATGTAACCAGGAGAGATCAGGATTAGAACCCTGAACCACTAATTGTTAGACTGGTGCACCAACAAAATGTTGTATTTGATTTAAATAGAATTTTCTTTTTCTAGATTTCATAGAATAGCTGACAATTACGACAACATATCATTCCATTGTTGGCTTGTTAATGATGGCAAGGGTTTTCAGCGATTAGTAGGGACTTGAATTAATGTTAAAAATACTAGCTATAGAATCTTTTAAAATGCCCATACCTTAAAAAATGTATTCGCATCAAAGTCCTTTTAAGGAGGTGACAAGTGTCTGGATTGAAAACATGAGTTGATATTGTCCCCTTCCATAATCCATTCACAATAATTAGAGGAAACATTAATTTAAGTAAGTACTTGTCCCAATAATTCCGCACACAGGTATGATGATCTTTCGATACCTGAGCTCTGTGAAGAGATCTTATCATGGAACCTCTGAAGTGTGTGTGTTAATCTAAGAAGTCCTGTTAATACTATTGTGACAATGGGAAGTATTTAGAAGGAGTAAAGGTGACCGTCAAGTCCTTGTTTAAAGGAGATACGTGTAACAGTAGAGCAGTCTAGAGAGAGATCCTTGTTTTATGTATCTTTTTGTTAATATTTTATTCCCTGTAGTATTGGAATCAAGACGTATAACAATTGTATGTGGTGTAATTCAGCATTAAAGAATACTGAAGAAAAGTTCTAAGTTCTCTATCGAGTAAGTTAGAGGAAGGACAGAATAGCAGTACCATAGTAAACATTGATAGCTGTAACAGGTTTTGTGTCTGATGATGACTTTGTGTAGTAAACACATTATGCTTACAATTAATCACATATTAAAATAACTAGTGTATTTTAAGGATTGAAAGACTCTTGTTTATAATATATCTGCAGCGTTGTGAGTGTTTATAAAGATGTCACATACAGATGATGTATACACAGATACCTGACCTCACTGAAGAGATCTTATCTAAGGAACCTCTGATGTATGGTGTATAAATATCAATTATTAATATCTATTGCATGAAATATTGAGGTAAAGAAAAAAAGAACCATTTTGTCTGTTATCATTTTCCCATTATTGGTGAAATGAAACATTTTTTCCAAGTCTTGTTAAAAAATATATTATCTTCCATCTCTGCTTTTTGCTAGTTCAGTCAAGGGCATCAATTAACTTTCAGTTCTATGTCAGTCTC